>NW_006408882.1:113567-127448 GCF_000296735.1 Chrysochloris asiatica
ATATGTTCTGGACAATGAATGCAACACCATTCCTTTTCAATTTGTCATTCCCTGCATAGTAAACCATGTGGTTGTCAAATTCAAAATGGCCAATACCAGTCCATTTCAGCTCACTAATGCCTAAGGTATCGATGTTGATGCGTTCCATTTCATTTTTGACAACTTCCAATTTTCCCAGATTCATACTTCATACATTCCATGTTCTGATTTTCAATGGATGTCTACAGCTGTTTCTCTTCATTTTGAGTTGTGGCCCATCAATAAATGAAGGTTCTGTGCATTTTACTCCCCCGAGCTTAACTCTGTTCATGTCAATTTATATGCTCTGCAAATAATTTGACAAGCTGGATTATTGGCAGAAAAATGTGGCATTGGTAGTGGAGAAACACTCATTAACAACCTTGGATATGTAGATGATGCAACGCTTGCTCGCTGAAAGTGAAGAGTACTTAAAATACTGATGAAGATCAAAGACCACACCCTTCAGTATGGGTTGCACCTCAATGAAAATAAAATAAATATTTTAATAAAAAAGAACACCACTGGACCAATAAATAACTTCATTATAAATGTAAAAATGTTTGACACTGTCAAAGACTTCATTATGCTTGGATCAACCATCAACACTCATGGAAGCAGTTGTCAAGAAATAAAATGACATATTGCACTAGGTAAATCTGTGTGGGAAGCAGTATAGCCAGTATGCGCCTTAGAAGTCAGGATGGCCAGACTTTGTCTTTCATACTTTGGACATATTATCAGGAGAGACCAGTCCCTCGAGATCATGCTTGGTAAATGGAGGGTTAGTGAAAAAGAGGAAGACCCCCCAATGAGATGGATTGGCACAGTAGCAACATCAATGGACTCAAGCATAGCAATGACTGTGAGATTGATTGAGTACCAGGCAGTGTTTTGTTCTGTTTGCATTCGGTTACTATGAGTCAGTGCCCACTTTTTTTTTGTTGTTAAGTGATGTCGAGTCGGTTCAGACCCATAATGAGCCTGTAAAGGGTTTTTGAGGAGCTGCTGGTGAGCTTGAACTTATAACCTTGCAGCTCAAAATGACTTTGCTGTCTAGCGCATTAACTCATAGTGCCACACCAGGACTCCTATGAGTCAATACCTACTAGAGGGCACCAAACAACAACAACCTAAGTATGCACATTGAATCAAATCTACATGGTCTATCACACACATTTCAGGATGAAAAATACACAAAAACCTTTGAATTATCCAAAAAGTTATTTTTCATTTCATGAGGAAGTAATTAAACAACTGCAATCTCAAAGAATATCAGTAAACTCTACGTTTTATAATCCTTGAATTAGTAGTGGCACTTCAGTAATAATATATCAAACAATGGATATATTAAATGAGGATAGAATTCAAAACATCTCATCTCATTTCAAAAGAAATGAAATGGTTTATACTGCCAGTTAAGATCTATTGTTGGCTCTTTAAAATCTGTATTTGGCTATTTTGCTTGCTTTTGCTTTCTTATGGCCTCCTCTGTCTTTAATATAATCAAGATAATTAGTCTATTTCATGGAACTATTTTTCAGTGGGGAAATCTTGTTCTGTGATTCCATTCTACTTTTCTTAGTTTGCAAAATATTCTTTATATCTTCATTGCCACAGATGTTGGCTTTGTTGTAATGCAATTAAACATGAAACAATTAAATGATGCATGAAGAACATCAATGTCAGATTAGGCTCTCAAACTCATTAGCAGACAGCACAATGACTTCCCCAAGTGAGTATATTTTGAGGAAGCAAAATAGTCAAAGTACTTCCCACTTATTTCCTGTCTCTTTTTAGAAGCAAACAGGATAGTACTTTAATGCTTCAGTAGTCATGTTTCCAAAAACCAAAATTAAAAAAGAGCTCATCAATGCCACTTTATGGTCAAACTCATTTTCTAAATTTAGAAGAAACTTGAAATTGATGGCACATCAAGCTGTGAAAACTAGTCAAGTGACAAAAGAAAGCAGGCAATTAGACTTTTTTCTGGTTGATCTGGACCCTAGGGAAATGAGATACATAACCCAGATCTTTAACATCTAGGGATGTACTACAAAGATAAACAGCATTTTTGCATTCTATTCAAGGTTATATCTAGCAGAGAAGAAATGTAATAAAGTAATTAAAATTTAGCAAGACCAAAGTGTTGAGGACTTAATAAAAGAAACAAAAACTGTCAGTTGATAACTTTGCCTCTGAAATATACATTAAGGACTGCAAAAATCCAACTATTTTCAGTTTTACTCTATTACACTTAAATTCTGGTTTCACAAGTTCTTGCTCAGCCCCATTACTATTTTACCGAGTAGTCTCTTTTTAAAACTTACTTCTCCATAAAACTCTTTAAACATTGCTCTTTGCTGAACCTTTAAACAGTGTATTTTATTGATCTGATTGCTAATTTGATGAATCATTTTCACACTAGGGATATAATTTTAAGCAAATGATCCACTTGTTTATAATTAAATCCACTTGGTGTTTCTTTTGTTGTTGTTGATGTTGTTATTGTTATCTTCTGAAATTCCTCATCTTATCATTTATTTTCTTATATGTGGGTAAGTACAAAAGTATTGCTACTATTATTCCAGTTCATACTTGCACAGTTGTTTGTTTGTTTTCCCTATTTTCATGAGGGCACGTTAAGCAAACAGGGCATTTTTGTGCCATGTGGAAACAAAATGATTTTAAAATCAGTGATAATATCAAATATTTTCTAAAATTCCAGTAGACATCTGAAATCATGAACACTTTGCAAGAAGTCTACAGGAATGTGGCTCCACATAAAACAACAGTTTTTAGATATCAAGCATTTTTAAGAAGATGGGGAAGACCTGAAAAATGAGTCAAGAAAGGGAAGACTGTAAACTTTAATGAAAGAAGAAACTGGCTGAATTATCATTGATGCATTACCTTCTGAAGTTGGAATCTCATATGATTCAGTATTTTCTATTTTAAATTTATATCTTGGTTTCAGCAAGATTTCAGCTCAATGGGTGCCAAAAGAGTTATGTGAAGATATGCGAGATCAAAGAGCTGATCTTTTCATTGTTGTTGTTAGGTGCCTTTGAGTTGGTTGCTCACAGTGATCCTGTATTCAGTTTCTGAGGAGTGACTGGTGAGTTTGAACTACCAACCTTGAATTTCAAACCAGGCTAGTAGCCTAGCATTTATCCTACAGGGCTACACCAGAACTCCATTAGACTTTTTTAAAAAGGGATATTTTACTGTTACATCTGAAAAGCAGTAAAAGCAGGAGGAAATCACATCAATGTAAAATTAAAGTGATTTGAAAATTGGGTTTTAGTCTTCATCTGACCTAATTTCGCTTGTTTTTAGCTTGTAATCTAGGTTTTTGGTATCTTAATTGAAAGCTTAGCATGCTTATGAGTATCTATTTTCCTTTATAAAGAAATTTGTTGCCAAGTCAATTCTGACTAATGATGACCACATGTGTGTCAGAGTAAAACCATACATCATAGGGTTTGTTTGCAAGGACTGATTTTTCAGAATTAGATCTCTGGAGCATTCTTCTAAGGCATGTTTGGCTGTACTTGAACCTTCAGTCTTTCTGATAGCAGCAGAGTGCATTAACTGTTTGTACCACCCAGAGTCTCCCTGTTTTCCTTTGTTGTTGTTGTTATGTGCCGTGGAGTCGGAACCGACTCATAGCGACCCTGTACAGGGTTTCCGAGGGTGTAAATCTTTACGGGAGTAGAAAGCCTCATCTTTCTCCCGCGGAGCAGCTGGTAGTTTCGAACTGCTGACCTTGCGGTTCACAGCCCGAGTCGTAACCACTACGCTACCAGAGCTCCTTTTCCTTAGTAGACATTAAAGTACAAGTTTTTTTGCTCTAAGTCCTCTGAATACATAAAACCTAGTTCAATTTCTTAACCTCTTAGCTTCTGTTCTCTGCTTACTTTCTCATCTTATGCTATGCTATGCTTAAGAATCCCACCATTCAGTTCTCATTTTGTCACACTGCGGTGGGTTGTATTTCCCAGTAAAGCTGAAAGCTATGTCCCTAGTGCAGGGCAGCTAATTGTTTATTATGGCCTTCTAGCCAATTTTCTCCATTGTGTAATCTGTTATAAATCATAGCCTCTCTGCCTGTGATTATGAACCCATTTTGAAATGATTTGGTAAGGGGTAAAGACTAAGGTGAGACTTAAGGAGTAAAGATTACAGTGGAATTATGTATTAAGCATGCCCCCACCTAGAGGATATTTTCCCATTCACCACCTTTAGTTTCCCTTGGGGCATGATCTGATTTAATTTATAAGACTGCTTTGGAAAAGCTTGCACTCTCACCCTGGGTCTTGCATCTGGCTCATTAAGTCTGATCTCTATTTTGTATGACTTTCAGCCCATCACCTGACCTGATTCATGGAGCTTCCGTAACCTTCTGCAACAGCCTGTCATCTAGCCTGCTGATTCAGGTTTCTCAGCTCCTGAGACAATATAGGTGAGAAAATTCCTCCAGACTGATCTCTGAACTATGGATTTAGGACTTGACAGCCTTCACAATTGCATGAGCCATTTCTTTTGACTATGGTGAGTTTTGTGACATTTTGCAGTATATTGTAGAACCCCTAGGACTTGAGAGAAGAAAGGAGTGGTGATTTGAAATCAAGAACTATGGAGTGGTGTAACATGTTAGACACATGGAAAAGTTGGGATATCTTTAACCTCCAATTCATGGAGACTAGCCTTGTGTGGACTTTTATAAAATAAATTATTCATGTGCCAATATCGTAAATAGCAGCAGGGTCACCAATAGTGGGCAAGTTTCAGTGGAGCTTCCAGACTAGGAATTAATAGTAATAAATGGATCCTTTCCAAAAATTAAGAACTGAAAATCTTATGAATAGCAGGGAAACATTGTCTGATATAGTGCCAGAAGATGACCTCCTCAGGTTGCAAGACACTTAAGAGAGAGGAAGAGCTGCCTGTTGAAAATAGAGTCAACCCTAATGACAGGGATGGATCAAAGCATTTAGAACCTTCATTTTGTAATGGAGCATGACTCAAAATGAGAAGAAACATGTGGAAACATACATTAATAATCAGAACATAGAATGCATGAAATACAAATCTAGAAAGATTGAAAGTCATCAAAATTTAGGTAGAATGCATAAAAATCAATATCCTAGGCATTAGTGAGTTGAAATGAATGGGTATTGGCCATTTTGAATTGTTTTCCTATGAATGGAATGAAAAATTCAAGAGGAATAATGTCACATTCATGGTCAATAAAAGCATTTCAAGATCTATTTACTGTCTTTGATAAGTTAATCTATATACCAATAAGGAACACCAGTTTATAAATTTATTAATCAAATTTAGACAAAAACTACCAAAACCAGTGATGTCGAAATTGAAGAATTCTAGCAATCTCAGATTAAATTGATCAAATTAATCAAGATGTATTGTTAATTACTGATGATTAGAATGTGAAAGTTGGAAACAAAGATGAGGGATCAGAAGTTGGGAAATATGACCTTGGTGAAAAAAATGCCACTGGCGATTACATGACATAATTTTACAAGACCAGTTATTTATTCATTGCAAATGCCTTTTTTCAACAACATAAAAGTAAATGATGCACATGGACTTCATCAGATAGAATGCATAGGAGTCATTTTGACTACGTTTCTTGGAAGTGACAATGGAAAAGTTCAATATCATGAGCCAAAACAAGGTAAGGGGAAGACTGAATAACAGACCACCAACTGCTCATATGCAAGTTCAGGCTGAAGCTGAAGAAAATTAAAACAAGTCCACAAGAGTCAATACATTACCTTAGTTATTTTGTTGTTGTTGTTGTTTAGTGTCATCAAGTCGGTTCCAACTCAAAGCGACTCTATGTACAACAGAATGAAGCACTGCCCAGTCCTTGATCATCCTCACAATTGTTGCTGCCACTATATCAGTCCATCTCTGTGGGCATCATTCACATTTTCTCTAAGGACTTTTCCCATCTAAAAATATTTTTCAAAGTATGATAGACAAAAATATTGCCATTCTGGCTTCTAAGAAGAAATCTGACTGTACTTCTCTTAAGATAGATTCATTTGTTCTTCTGGTAGTCCACTCTACTTTTAATATTCTTCATCAACACCATAATTCAAATACCTGGATTCTTTTACCATTTTGCTTATGCATTGTTCAACTTTCACATGCATTGAAAACACTTGGGATAGACACACTTTAGTGCTCAAAGAGACATCTTTGCTCTTTAACACTTTAAAGAGATCATTTACAGCAGAGTGGTTTAATGTAACACATCACCTAATATCTTGATTGCTGCTTCTATGAGTATTGACCATGAATCTAAGCAAAATGAAATCTTTG
Source organism: Chrysochloris asiatica (assembly GCF_000296735.1). NCBI lineage: Eukaryota > Metazoa > Chordata > Mammalia > Afrosoricida > Chrysochloridae > Chrysochloris > Chrysochloris asiatica. The sequence goes on from NW_006408882.1 coordinate 119,940, forward strand.
GCAACTTCAGTATTTTCTCTGTTTATCATGATGTTAATTATCCATCCAGTTGTGAGTATTATTGGTTTCTTTACAATGAAGTGCAAGTCACTGACATCTGTAGCCTTTGATCTCCATCAGTATAAATTTCATGTCTTCATTTCAAACAATGAAGGTTGTGTCAGTTACACATCACAAATTGTTAATGAGCCTTCCACCATGTCACATTCTTCTTCATATAATCCAAATTTTAAGCTTATTTACTCAGTATACAGATTTAATAACTATGGTGAAAGGATAACACATCTTTCCTGATTTTAAACCATTCAGTATCCACTTATTCTGTTCAAACATCTTCTTGTTCTATGTACAGATCCCTCATAAGCAAAATTACATGTCTGGAATACCCATTCTTCACAATATCTATAATATAATTTGTTATGATCCACACAGTCAAATGTCTTTGCATAATCAGTAAAGCACAATAAAACATTTTTCTGATGTTCTACGCTTTCAGCCAAGATCCACCTGACATCAGCAATGATATTCATCATTTCACATTCTCTTCTGAATCCTGCTTGAATTTCTGGAAACTCTCTGTTGATGAGCTGCAAAAACTATTTTTGTATTATCTTCAGCAAAATTTTTCTTCACTACGATACTAATTATATTGTCCAATTATTTCCACATTCCTTCAGTTGCCTTTCTTTGGAATTGTCACAAGTATGTTGCTGCTGCTGTGGTTAGGTAATGTCAAATCAGTTCTGACTCATAGTGACCCTATGCAAAACAGAATGAAACATTGCCCAGTCCTTTAACATCCACACAATTGTTATGCATAAACCCATTTCTGATGTCACTATTCCAATCCATCTCCTTGGGGGTCTTCATCTTTTTGAATGGCTCTCCAGTTTACCAAGTAATATATGCCTCTCCACTAATATGGATCATTTCTAATTGATTGGCCAGGTAGCTGTCTTCCAAATTTCCTAGCATAGATGACAGAATGCCTCCAGTGCTGCATCAGTTTATTGAAGCATCTCAATTTGTAGTCCATCAATTCCAGGAGACTTGTTTTTTGCCAATGCCTTCAGAGAAACATGGATTTCTTGCTTCAATACCATTGGTTCTTGGTCATAGTTATTACTGTTGACCAGATCATTTTGGTACAGTGGCTCTGTGTATACTTTTCATCTTCCTTTGATGTTTCCTATTTCATTCAATATTTTCCCCAATAAACCTTTCAATATTGCAGCACATGGCTTGATTGTTTTCTTCAGTTCTTTCAGCTCAAGAAATGTTGAGTGTGCTCCACCATTTTGATATTCTAACTCCAGGTCTTTGACCACTTCATTATAATACTTTCATTTTTCTTCTCCAACTTCCCTTTAATGATGGATAAACACAATGTCATAAGTCAAAATAAAGAAAGGGGCTGATGGAAATAAATCATGAATTGCTTATATTCAAGTTCAGAGTAAGGCTGAATAAAATTGAAACAACTCCACATGATCCAAATTATGGCTTTGAGTACATCACGCTACAATTTAGACACGATCTCAAGAAGAGATTTGATGCCTTAGACACTAATGACTGAAAGATCAGAGGAATTGTGGGATGACATCTAAAACATACATGAAAAAAACAAAATGCCATTTAAAAAGAAAAAACCAGGAAAGAAAGAAAAGGCCAAAAAGGATGTCAGAGGAGACTCTGAAACTTGTTCTTGACTGTAGAAAAGCTAAAGGGACTAGAAAATGGTTGTCGTTGTTGTTCTTGTTAGGTGTCATTGAGTCTCTACTGATTCATAGAGATCTTATGCAAAACAGAATGAAACACTTCCGGTTCCACACCAACCTTACAATCATTGGCAAATCTGAGCCCATTGCTACTGCCACTGTGATAGACCATGTCATTGGGGGTAGCCACTTTTTCTCCCATCTTCCACTTTACCAAACCTGATTTCCTTCTGCAGCTTCTGGTCCCTCCTGATAATATGTACAAAGTATGAGAGGCAAAGTCTGGCCATCCTGGCTTCCAAGGAGCATTCTGGCTGCACTTCTTCCAATACTGATTGGCTTGTACTTTTGGCTTCCAATGGTACTTTTAATATTCTTATCTAACACCATAACTCAGATGCATCAAATGTTCTAAGGTCTTCCTTATTCACTGCCCAACTTTCACATGCATATGAAGTTATTAAAAATAGTATGGCTCGGATCAGGTACACCTTAGTTCTCAAGTTGAAATCTTTGCTCTAAAACACTTTAAAGAGGTATTGTGAAGCATACTTGCCTAGCTTCTTGGTTGCTGCTTTCATGAATGTTGATAGTTGATCTGAGCAAAACTAAGTCTATGACCACGTCAATCTTTTCTCCATTTATATGGATGTTGTTAAATGGTCCAGCGGTGAGTGTAAGAATATTTGTTTTCTTTACACTGAGATGCAACCTATATCAAAGGCTGTGGTCTTCGATCTTCATTATAAGCATTTCAATTCCTCTTCATTTTCAACAAGCAAGGTTGTATCATTGCATGCCACAGGTTGTTAATAGTCTTCCTCCAATACTGATATCATGTTTTTCTTCATATAATACAATTTCTTAGATTATTTGTTCAGCATAGAAATTGAATAAGTATGGTGAAAGAATGCAACCCTGGCACACACACCTTTCCTAATTTTAAACCATTCAGTGTTGCCTTGTTCTATTTGAACAACTGCCTCTTGGTCCATGTATAGGTTCATCATGATGACAGCTAAGAGTTCTGGAATAGTCATTCTCCTTAATGTTGTCCATAGTTTGTCATGATCCACACAATCTAATGTTTTTGCACAGGTAAACATCTTTCTGGTATTCTCTAATTTCAGCCAGAATCCATCTGACATCAGCAATGATATCCCTCATCACACATCCTCTTCTAAATCTGGCATGAATCTCTGAAAGATCTCTTTCAAAATATAGTTGCAGCTATGAGGTAGAAGATATGAGGAAGTAAAAGAGCTGAAGAGAAATTTTCAAAAGGCAGCTCAAGAAAACACTATAATGAAATGTGCAAAGACCTGAAGTTAGGAGACCAAAATGTAGAAATACAATCAGCATTTCTCAATTGAAAAGAACTGAAGAATAAGTGTATATCTCTGGTTGCAAAGATTAAAGGATTCCATGGGAAAAATCTACCAATCATCTGCCAGTTTTTCATACTGTTAAAAAATTGAATTAACAACAATTCCATCCACAGCACACTCTACTCATGCAGGTTCAAAAATTCTTTGCAATAGTCACAAAGACACCACACTAACAGTTATTGAGTTTATGGGAGAAATATCCATACACCTACCAGGAAGACCAGTTAATACCACTATTATTCAAATTTGTCACCAACCACCAAAGCCAGTGAGGATGAAATAGAAGAATTCTACCAACTTCTTCAATCTGAAATTGATCAAACATGCAATCAAGCTGTATTGATCATTACTAGTGATTGAATGCAAAGGTTGGGAACAAAGAGGAAGGATCAGTAGTTGGAAAATATGACCTTGGTGATAGAAATGATGCTGGAGAACACATGATAGAATTCTACAAAATCAATGATTTGTTCATTTCAATTACCTTCTTCAGATAGTTTAAGGAGTGACTATACAGATGGACCTCTCCAGATGGAATACATAGAATTCAGATTGATTAAATCTGCAGAAAGAGATGAGGTAAAAGCTCCATATCATCAGTCAAAACAAGGCTAGGGGCAGATTGTGGAACAGATCATCAATTATTCATATGTAAATTAAAACTAAAGCTGAGGAAAATGTAATAAATCCACAAGAACCAAATTATCACCTTGAATTATCCCACCTGAATTTAGAGATCATCTGAAGAGCAGAGTTCATACATTAAACACTAAAGACTGAAGACCAGAAGAGCTGTGGAATGACATCAAGAATATCATACATGAAGAAAGCAAAAAGCCATTAAGAAGACAAGAAAGAAAGAAAAGATCAAATAGGATGTCAAAAGAGACGCTGAAACTTGCTCTCCAGCATAGATATGAAATCAAATGGAAGATATGAAGAGGTACAAGAGCTGAACAGAAAATTTCAAAGGTCAGCTCGAGAAGATAAAGCCAAATATTACAACAAAATGTGCAAAGATCTGGAATCAGAAAATCAAAAAGGAAGAACAAGCTCAGCATTTCTCAAGCTGGGAGAACTGAGGACAAAATTCAAGCCTCTACTTTCGTTATTGAAGGATTCATGGGCAAATTATTTAATGATGCAGAAAGCATCAAGAGAAAATGGAAGGAATACACAGAGTCACTTTACCAAAAGGAAATGGTTGATGTTCACCCATTTCAAGAGGCAGAATATGATCAACAGCCAATGATACTGAAGAAGTCTAAAGTGCATTGAAGGAATTGGCAAAGAACAAGGCAACAGGAATTGCTGTTGTTGTTTTTGTTAATCACTGTCAAGTCAGTTTCAACCCATAGCAACACTGTGTGGGGTTTCCAAGGATCTGCTGGTGAGTTTGAACTGCCGACTTTGCAGTTCAAACAAACAACAACAATCTTGTTGTGGGTCTTTCTCTTTTTCTCTGACCCTCCATTTTACCAAATATAATCTCCTTCTACAGAGACTGTTCTCTCTTGATTATATGCGGGAAGTATGAGAGACCATGTCTGGGCATCCTGTCTTCCAGGAAACACTGTCTGTACTTCTTCCAACGCAGATCGGCTTGTTTTATTGGCAGCCCATGGCACTGCCAATATTCTCATCCAACACCATAACTCAAATATATCATTATTCTGTACTTTTCCTTATTCACAGTCCAACTTTCACATGCATATAAAGTTATTGGAAATACCATGGCGTGGATCAGGTTCATCTTAGTACTCAAAGCCACATCTTTGCTCTTGTATATATTAAAGAGTATTGTTCAGCAGATTTGCCTAATGCAGTACACTGTTTGATTTCCTGACAAATGCTTCCATGAGTGCTGAGGGATTAATCAAATAAAGTGAAGTCTTCGCAAACTTTAATCTTTTCTACATTTGTATGGATGGTGTCTATTGGTAAAGTGGCAAGGATTTTTATTTTCTTTACATTGAGGTGCAATCCATACTGAAGTCTGTGATCTTTGATCTTCAACAATAGCTATTTTAAGTACTCTTCTCTTTCAGCAAGCAAGATTGTTTTATCTGCATATCATAGTTTGTTAACAAGTCTTTCTCCTATCCTGATGCCGCATTTTTCTTCATATAACCCAGTTTCTCAAATTATTTGCTCAACATAAAGATTGAATAAGTATGATGAAAAAATACAAACCTTGAACACACTCTTCCTAATGTTATACATCTGGTCAATGTAGAAGTTTCTCATAAGAACAATAAGTGTTTCGGAATACTCATTCTTCAAAATATTGCCAAAAGCTTGTCATGATCCACACAATAGAACGCCTTTGCATAGTAAATCAAGCACAGGTAAACATTTTCATGGTATTCTCTGCTTTTAGCCAAGATCCATCTGATGTCAGCAATGATATCCCTTGTTCCATGTCCTCTTCTGAATCTGACTTGAACATCTGGAAGTTCTCTGCCAACATATGGTTGCAAACTTTTTTTTTTTTTACTATCTTTAGAACAATTTTACTTGCATGCAATATTTATTAATGATATTGTCCCATGAATTCCGCATTCCATTGGATCACCTCTATTTGAAATATGCACAAATATGTATCACTTCCAGTCAGTTGGTCGGGTTGATATCTTTAAAATTTCTTGGCATAGATGAGTGAGTCCCTCCAGTGCTGCATCATTTTGTTGAAAGATTTCAATTTTTATTCCTTTAATTCCTGGTGTCTTTTTCGTTGTGAATGTCTTCAATGTACCTTGGAATTCTTCCTTCAGTATTATTGGCTCTTAAGCATATGCTACCTCTTGAAATGGTTAAATATCAGCAATTTCTTTTTGGTACAGTGCCTATATGTATTGCTTCCACATTCTTTTGATTCTTTCTGCATCATTCAATATTTTGTCCATAGAATCCTTCAAATTCTACAAGCAGAACCTTGAATTTGTTCTTCAGTTCCCTTAGCTTTAGAAATGCTTGCATGTTCTTCCCTTTTGGTTTTCTGATTCCAGTTTTCTGCACATTTCATTATAACACTTAACTTTGTCTTCTATAGCTGACCTTAGAAATTCTATATTCAGCTCTTCTACCTTCTCATTTCTTCCATTTACTTTAGCATCTCTTAGTTGGAGAGTTTCATTGTCTCTTCTGACATCCATTATAATCTTTTCCTTCTTTCTTGCTTTATGATGGGCTTTTGCTTTCTCCCTTGATGATGTTTTTTATGTCATCCTACAACTCTATTGGTCTTTGGTCTTTAATGTCTAATGCATCAGATCTGTTCTTCAGATGATCTCTAAATTCAGATGGGGTATGTTCAAGAAAATATTTTTGCCATTGTGTCGATTTGATTTCTGCACATCACATTCCATCTGGTAACGTCCATGTGTATAGTCATAGTCATCTTTTACATTGTTTAGAAAAGTTATTTGCAACGAAGAAGTCATTTGTCATGCAAAATTATATCGTGTGGTTTCCAACATTGTTTCTATCACCAAGGTCACATTTTCCAACTACTGATCCTTCCTATTTATTTTCAGCTTTTTAATTCCAATTGTCAGTATTTATCAACACATGCATTTGTGGAGCTGTGGGTTAATACACCAGACTGCAAAGCCATTTTAACTGCAAGGTCGGTAGTTCAAGCTCACCAGCAGCTCCTTGGAAACCCTGTACAGGGTTGCTATGGTTGGAACTGACTTGATGGCGCTTCCAACAACAACAACAATCAATACATGCATATTTGATTGATTTCAGACTGAAGAAATTGGTAGAATTCTTCAGTTTCATCATCACGGGCTTTAGTGGTTGTTAAATTTAAATAATAGTGGTATTAACTGGTATTAAATAATAGGGATATCAATAGTTTTCTATCACATACAGCATTATACTTCAAGGCAGATCTTGATATGTTCTTTGGTGATGAATGTGACACCATCACTCTTCAATTTGTCATTCCCTGCACAGTAAATCAATCATGTGATTGTCCCATTCAAAATGGACGATACCAGTCCACTTCAGCTCACTAATGCCTTGTTATTGTTGTTGTTATGTGCCATGAAGTTGGTACAGACTCATAGCGACCTATGCACAGAAGAAGGAAACATAACCCGATCCTGGGCCAACTTCACTACTGTTGCCACACTTGAATCCATAGATGAAGCCACTTGGCCAATCCATCTCGTTGGGAGTCTTCCTTTTTTTCTCTGACCCTTCACCTTACAAAGCATGATATCCTTCTCCAGCGACTGGTCCCTCCTGACAATATGGCCGAAGTATGAGAGGCAAAGTTTGGCCATCTTGGCCTCCAAGGAGCACTCTGGCTGCACTTCTTCCAAAACAGATCTACTGGTTCTTTTGGCAGCCCATGGCACTTTCAATATTCTCCTGCAACACCATAACTCAAA
>NW_006408882.1:127798-132062 GCF_000296735.1 Chrysochloris asiatica
AAATGTTTTAAGTCCTCTTCACTTTCAGCAAGCAAGATTGTATCATCTGCATATCACTAATGCCTAGGATATTGGTATTTACCTGTTCCTTTTCATTACTGACAATTTCAAAATTTCCTGGAATCATATTTTGTACATTCCATGTTCTGATATGAATGGATGTTTACAACAGTTTGTCTTCATTTTGTGTTGTGCCCCATCAGTTTATGAAAGTCTGAAGGATTTTTCCATTTGCGATGATCACAGTCAACTTTACTTTGAGGAGGTAGTTCTTCCCCAGTTGTATTTTGAATGCCTTCTAACCTGAGGGACTCATGTGCTCCTGTTGAAACACTATATCTTACAATATTCTGATATTCATCATCATGTTTCAATATTCAATATTTGGGTGCTGTCAGTATTCCACTGCTATTCATAAGGTTTTCAGTGACCAAATGTTTGCAAGTGATCTGTCTATCCTTCTTCATTGTCTGGCTTCCTTTGGAAGGAAGCTCAGCTGAAACCTCTTCCCCATGAGTGATCCTGCTGTTATTTGAAATACATGTGTCATAGCTTTCAGCATCACAGCAATAAGCAAGCACCACAATTCAGAAAATTGATGGAAGAGCAGTGGAGCACTGGGCTTTTAACTGCAAATTTACCATTTCAAACCTACCAGAGACTCATTGGACAGGCTTGTTGTCAATCAGAAAGTTCTTAACAACACTTAACAACAACATGTATATAGAAATACATGCAACTCAAGATAGTGAAACTCCTAAGAAGACAGAGAAGATGTGCATATGGAATAGATTGAATTGTAACTACCATCTTAATTTATTCTTGTTAATATGGAAATTAAAGCTAAGTATAGAAGAATGTTTAAACCTATTAAGTTTAGACAAGATTACTGTTTGTTACACTATCTCCTTTATTTTATATCTGTTTAAAATTGCATATGTAACTAGAAATGTATTAAAACCCTGAATTATAAACCTTTTTTTTTTTTTTTTTTATGAACTGGGCAAACATTTGCAGAAAGCAGAAAAAGTTGAATAAATTAACAAATTATGCATGAGTGCCCATGTTAGTGAATGCAATTTAAAAATTGATTAACATTTTATATTGTATAAAATGTAGTGCAGAAGCTCAACTATTACACAGTACTGAAATAGCAACACATTTCCTTATCAAAGTAAAAAAAAAAATTGTTCCAAATATATAAAAATCTTTCATTGTTTAATATTTTCCAACTCATAATTAAACAAAAATATGAACATGCATGATTGAATTCAGGACAGTCAAGAAGATATTATAAACTGAGTTTGTGGAGACCTGGAAAGTACGACAGCAGTCTTTTATAACGATGTACCCTTGGAAGTAAGAAAATGCAGTGTGCCCAACATTGGGGTTGGCTCTGACTTTGATTCCTGTCTTTTTCTTATGAAAGATCATCCTTACTTTTTTTCCAACACAGAGAGGCCAATAGGCCTGCATTAATTTGCATGACTGATGTAAATGCTAATCAATGTCTGTCAGACAGTATATGACAACTTATTAACATAGAAACCAGGAAATCAATTTTGTTAGTCTAATTTTCTAAATACCCTTTAACTAATTCACTCAATGCTTTCCCAATTATAATAGAAACAATTGCTTAAAAACTGATTGATGTAAAGGTCTAGCAGGTAGCAATTAAAATCAAAGCAAAAATTTTAAAGCTTTGTGAAAATTATTTAAGTATATAAGAAAATAACCTGGTAAACAGTAAAAAGAAACCATAGCTAGTGTTTATTGAGCTGGCTCAATATTCTGGGTTCTATAACATAATTAAAGAAATAGGCAGTGATAATGGCTCAGAACTGTAAATGATGTCATTGCTACATAATTAATATTGCATTTATTTTCTACAGTGGTTAGAAATCAGTTAATCTATATTTCAATCTCAAGACTTTAAAAAAGTGTCAGATAATCAAAGTTCTTTGAAACTAAACCATCATTAGACATTATGTTTTAAGTAATCCTTTACTGCCAGACTTGGGGGGTGATACTTGCATCAGTCAATTTAATTGATCAAAGAAAATTAAATTTATCATTGACCCAGAGACTAAGTTGGTCAGACTATTTATGACTTTCTGAGGCTTCATATCTTATTAGATTATTAATAAGTATTTTAGAAATTGTGCTAATTTTAGGAACATCATTAAATTGTAAGTTTCACAATGGTAAACAGTAGCAACTTCAGAATTTCTACAACTAAGTGGTTTAGAGGCTGCAGTCCCTTTGGGAGTAAAGGATAGATTGTCTTATATACTTCTATTAGAAACACCACTCTTATGTTGTATTTTGTTTTGCCTTTTAATATTTTCTTTCTTTTGTTGGTAATATGTTTTTGTTAGGTGCCTTTGAGTTGATTCTGACTCATAGCAACCCTATACACAACAGAACTAAACACAGTTCAGTCATGTACCACACTCACAACTGTCATGTTTGAGAGATTGTTGTTGTCATTCTGTCAGTTTTTCCCATTGGGCAGGGGAGGGTTGCCTTTTTTGCTGACCCTTCATTTTACCAAATATGATATGTTCTTCTCCAGAGACCGGTCCCTTCTGACAACATGACTGAAAAATGAGAGGCAAAATCTGGCCATCCTGGCTTTAAAAGAGTATTCTGACTATACTCTCCCAACAAAGATTTGTTTGTTGTGGCAGTCCACGTTACTGTCAATATTCTTTTTCAATACCATGATTCAAACACATCAATTCTTCTAAGATCATCCATACTCACTGTTCAACTTTCACATGCATAGGAGTCAATTGAAAATATCATGGCTTGGGTCAGGTGCACCTTAGTCCTCACACTGATATCTTTGCTCTTGAACACTTTAAAGCCATCTTGTGTAGTAGATTTACCTAATGCAATACACCATTGATATGCAACTTCTATGAGTGTTGATTGTGGATCCAAGCAAAATGAAGTCATTGACGATTTCAATCTTTTTTTTTTTTTTTTATCATGATGCAATTTATTGGTAGACACAATCAAATGTGCATCTGTTCACAATTTCTACAGGTGCAACTGAATAAATATGCACAATGTATCACCATTTTTATTGTCTATCCATATTCATATATTTCCATTAATTTAGACTCTATGTCTTTTAATGTTCTCATTTTTCCCATTTACTATTGTCATTTTGACCATGCTCACTTTTACAAGGATAAGTTATAAAAGCCTCAGAAACCCTGTCTAAGGTCACTATAAATTGGAATCAATTCAACAGCAAATAACAACAATGACAAACATTGTTTAATTAAAGTGACTTGGTAGGGGCTGTTGGAGACTATATGGAAAATAAATTTCCTTTACCCTATCCTCAAGTAAACTGTCTTCTTTGTCTTTGATTCTAGAAAATTAGATTCAGCTTAGAGCTAAAATATGGTTACACACAATATTTGGAGTTAGAAAACCAAAAGGTAAGAATACACTCAGCATTTCTCAAGCTGAGGGAACTGAAGAAAAATTTCAAGCCTTAACTTGAAATACTGAAGGATTCTATGGGCATAATATTGCATTATGCAGAAAGCATAAAAAAAAAAGATGGAAGGAATACACAGTGTCACTATACCAAAAGGAAATGGTCGATGTTCAACTGTTGCAAGAGGTAGCAAATGATCAAGAGCCAGTGATACTGAAGGAAGAAGCCCAAGGTGCATTGAAGCAATTGGCAAAGAACAAGTCACCAGGAATAGATGGAATAAAAACTGAAATCTTTCAAGAAAGTGAGGCAGCACAGGAGGCACTCACTCATCTCTGCCAAGAAATTTGAAAGACAACTATCTGGTGAACTTATTGGAAGACATTCATATTTGTGCCCATTCCAAAAAGAGGTGGCCCAATGGAATGCAGAAATCATTGGACAATATCTTTGATATCACATGTGAGTAAAGTTTTACTAAAGGCAATAAAGAAATGGCTGCAACAATACATTGACAGAGAACTTCCAGATGTTTAAGAAGAGGATTCAGACAAGGACGTGGAACAAGGGATATCATTGCTGATGTCTGATGGATCTTGGCTGAAAGCAGAGAATATCAGAAAGATTTTTACCTGTGTTGTATTGACTACACAAATGCTTTCAATTGTGAGGATCATGACAACATTGTGAAATATATATATTGTGGAACACTTCATTGTGATCATGAGGAACCTGTACATAGACCAAGAGACAGTTGTTTGAACAGAACATGGGAACACTGAATGGTTTAAAATTAAGAAAGGTGTG
>NW_006408882.1:132907-134273 GCF_000296735.1 Chrysochloris asiatica
GACTCAAGCGTGTCAACAATTCTGAGGTTAGCCCAGGACCAGGCAGTGTTTCATTTTGTTGTGCATAGGGTCGCTATGAGTTGGGACTGACTTGATGTCACCTAGCAACAACAACAACACAATATATGCTTCCTATTTATATTTTAATTACGTGGACATAAGCACAATATTTGATTTGTCATTTGATACTATTTCCACTTGGAATAGAAGATGAAACCATGTGCATAATTGAGGGGCCAAAGAACAGATGGAAATGCAGAGGAATTAGCAGCACAGCCTTAGCTGAAGGTAGACTAGCAAACCAATTCTGTGATATATTTTGAAGACTCACTCAATAAGATTCTCCATTGTGAAAATTCTTTATGACCCATTTATACAGAGTTCAATAGAGCTAAAAAGCATAGTTTGATAGGTAGATAGATAGATAGATAGATGATAGATAGATAGATAGATAGATAGATAGATAGATAGATACATAGATAGATACATAGATAGATACATAGATAGATACATAGATAGATAATTTGTGTGTATGTATATATGGTGTTGCTAATTTCCATCGAGTCAATTCCAACTCATAATGACACAGTATAGGGTTTCTGAGGAGTGGTTGGTGTGTTTGAATGGTCAACCTTTCTGTTCAGTGATTCTCCTGTAGGACTGGTGTAGTAACAGCAGATGCAAAGATCAATCTAAGGAACCCTTAAATTGAGTCTATCAACAGAGATTTGCTTCAAGTAGGTCAGTGCTTTTTTCTGTTGTGCATAGGGTCACTATGAGTCAGTACTGACTTGATGGCACCTAACAACAGTGTGTCATACTGTGGTGGCTTGTGAGTAGCTGTGATTCTGAAAGATATGCTACCAGTATTTTAAATACCAGCTGGGTCACCCATGGTAGACAAGTTTCAGATAAGCTTCCAGATGAAGACACACTAGGAAGAAAGAGTGACTAACTCCTTCCAAATATTTAGTCACTGAAAACCTTATGAATAGCAGAAAAACACTGTCAGATAAAGTGCTGGAAAATGAGCTCCTCAGAGTGGAATCCACTCAAAATGTGACTGGGAAAGAGCTGCTGCCTCAAAGTACACTTGACCGTGATGATGCAAATGGAGAAAAGCCTGTGGGAGAAAAGCCTAGGGGACCTTCATCTGCTGATGGGGCACACTCAAAATGAAGAGAAACAGCTGTATACATCCATTGAAAATCAGAACATGGAATGTACGAAGTATGAATCTGGGAAAATTAGAAGTTGTCAAAAATGAAATGGAACCCATGAACATCAGTATCTTAGGCATTAATGAGCTGAAATGGACTGGTATTGGCCATTTTGAATCTGGCAATCACATGGTTAACTATGCCAG
>NW_006408882.1:137752-140395 GCF_000296735.1 Chrysochloris asiatica
CACTGTCCAGCTTTCGCATCCATATGAGGCTATTGAAAACACAATGGCCTGGGTCAGGCGCACCCTAGTCCTCAAGCTGACATCTCTGCTCTTCAATAGGTTAGTGATTTAAAATTACCCATCACTCCTTAGAGAGACTATATGGGGTTGACATAAGTCATAATTGACTTAAAGGCATTTAACAAAAAGACATATTAAGAGAGCTCAGTGACTGTAAAGGATAAGCACTGGACTTAGAACAGCAAGTTGGCAATTCAAGCACACCAGCCACTTCACAGGAGCTAGATTGGATTTTCTGCTCCCACAAAGATTTATAGCCTTGGGAATTCTATACAGGGTTGCTATGAGTCAGAACTAACTCAACAACAACTGCAAGTCCTAGTGAAATGAGACCTGGTGAGGCTGTATTTTAGGCATTGAACTGCTGCAAACCACAAATTCAGCAGTTGAGAATTACGAGCTTTTTCATGGGAGAAAAATGAGGCTGTCTACTACCATAAGGAGTTCTGATGCAGAGCTGGGTGTTAATGCACAGAGTGCAACTTTGGTTTGAACCGCAAGGTCGACAGTCCAGCTCACCAGCCAGTCCTCAGAAATTCTAAAGGGTCACTGTGAATCAAAAATGACTCAACAGCACACAATAAAATATTTAATTTTGGAAATCCTATATGGGGGCACTGTGGTGGTTTGGGTTAATGTGCTGGACTACAAGGCCAGTTTGAACCACAAGGTCAGTGGTTCAAGCTCACCAGCAGCTCCTCAGAAACCTATACAGGGTCACTATGAGTCAGAACTGACTGATGGCACTTTATAACAACAAATCCTATAATGTGTAGTTATATTCTTCATGCATGGGGTCACTATGAATAATGAATAAAAATCACTTTATGAAAATTAAAAACAAAATGCCTAGTACTTCAAGGAAGAGCAGAACAATATTCTGAAATACACAGAAGTAAAATTAGGAATGAAAAGAAAAGTGACTTCTTTATTATAGGAAAACAGATGATAGAAAATCTAGTAATTCTACCACTGTTTTAATCCTAGAATTAATATGATCAAGTACACAGGGCCATATTTATAGTTAAGTTAAATGTATGCAACAAAACACATTTATGAAAAGATATTTGCTAGACAAAGTAAATGGACTCCAAACAGTACCATCTACAAGAAAATAAATAATGGGAGAGACAACATATTAAGAATCTAATGTGTGCTGAGTGTTTGATCTGTGTAATCTAACTAACTAAACACAACATCAAGAGCATGAAAGTCTTACTATTTCTAGTTTACAGATGTCAGTTGTGAGGTTTTGGAAAGGTTGATAATTTGTTTCAAGACAAAATGTTGGGATTTTCAGGCAACTGTCTGATTGCACCGTTCATACTCAGCTGTTATCACCACAGTCCTTAAGGAGGTGAACATCATTCCAGAGAGGTCAATTTTGAGCAGTAAACAAAAAAGAAAAACTGCAGAATATTGTCTGGAAGAGCGTCACTAAATCAATATCTGTTTATAGAAGTAAGACAAGAAAGAACACAGAAACTCCAATCACAGAATTAAAATAATAATAATAATAATAAGCCAAATATAAAAAAGAGATTTGAAATTACCCAGTGGATTAAGTACCTGCATCCTGTGCTTCCCACACCCTATCACCAGTATGAAATCCTGTAATACAGATTTGTGATATATGAAAAATAGTGTTTCTGGTTGATTATCAAGCTATTTGTGATTAACCCTTAATCAGTGAAAAAAAAAAAAAAAGCCATTTATCCTAGAATTAATTTTAACCAATAATTTTAACTTTAGACTCCTGTGTTCAAAAACAAAAAGAAATTTATAAAAACATAAGGTATGTCAAATCATTAACTCACATTGATAAACACTTTTCCTATTAGCATGAATTTTAATTCAACAAATATCCATTATGTATATCATATGTGTCTAATATTATACTAAGTTCTGTATGATGAAGTCATATAATTTGTTATTCCTGACTTCCAAGGGACTATAATTTTATGCAAAAAATTTTAAATTATTAAACAATCATTCTGGTGTAAATAAGTGCCTGAGTGAATAATAAGACTTGAATTTCCCAAACTATGTTCTAAGAGATATTTAAAAGAGATCCATTTAAAGGACTGTCAGACATTAAATACATTTGCAAACCATACACGATCTACTTTTTGAATATGATCTTTGCATACTATTTCATCATCATCATCAAACATTTAGCATACTCCTGCAGTATGTTAAGGGCTTTGCATGTATTATATCATTTAATTCTCCAAGTGGTTCAATGAAACAAGTAGTTATTATTCTTATCTTATAGTTCAGAAAGGTGAAAATCTGAAAGTATGAGGAACCTAACCTGGAGTGCTGAGATAATGACTACAGATGATGTTTAATGTTAAACATGGTGTCGAATTGCTGGCCTCAAAATGTGGTCCTAATCTGAAAAAAATGGCCATGTCTCAGATTCCCTAAATATTTTCATTGCCAACCCAACGGAATGTGGAAATCATCAGGCAATCTCTTTGATATCTCAAGCGAGTAAAGTTTTGCTAAAGGTAATACAGAAACGGCTACAATTATACATTGACAGAGAACTTCCAGAGGTTCAAGCTGGATTCAGAAGAG
>NW_006408882.1:141325-142510 GCF_000296735.1 Chrysochloris asiatica
GGCAGCATTGATGGACTCAAGCGTGGCAGTGGTAGTGAAGTTGGCCCAGGATCAGACATTGTTTCGTTTTGCTGTACATGGGGTTGCTATGAGTCTGTTCTGACTCAATGGCACCTAACAACTACAACATGTGGTGTTAACTAATTTATATTATTCCTACAAAGGAAGGCTTAGTTATATACTTCTGAAAATTTGCCAAGGAAAACCTTATGAATCACAACTGTATTGCTGGAAGATGAACACCTGTGTTGGAAGGCATTTAAAAATACACAGTAACTACTGAAATGAATTTGAACATAAACTGTTGATCATGAAGATGGCACAGGACCAGACAAGTTTTGTATTGTTGTACATGGTCACCATAAATTAGAGCTAACTCAACAGCAACTAATAATAACAATTTAACTCTTGGTACAGAGTTGCTATTTAATAAATATTTAATGGAGGAAGAAAGGAAGTGGTGGGTGGGTGGGAGAAAGTAAAGATCATGAGGTGGTCATGAAAATGTGCAACTGGCATCTCCCTTCAAGAGAACCTGTTGCAGGAAAGGTATTTTGTTGAAACCTTCCCACAACTTTAGATCAATTGTATTGTTCGTACAAAGACAACACTCTCTGGTTATTCCAAGAAATGATGACGCATGGCAGGTTTGTAAATGCTGAGTTTTGATTATCCATATGGACTTCTCTAAGGGAGAACCTTGACTTGGTCTTTAAATAAGCCTGGCTAGATCTTTCTAAGATCTATGCTACAGGTGGTGGCTCTTCCTAAGTAATCATCCTGAAGACTCTCTCACCTACTCCTGCCTCCTCTAATTTAGTTCTTCAAAGTTGTTTCTTCAAGCATATTCCTGCCACATCTAATTTTGTCTTTTTAAAACTCAAAGTGATAAAGAAGAGTAACCAATAGGGTGAGAAGTACAGGGAGAGAAAGAAAAAAGAACAGAGAATAAATAAAGAATAAGAAAAGAGAACGTACACGTGAGAGAAAAAGAGAACAGAGAAAAACAGCAAATTGGCTAGTGGCAGTAGTGTTGATTGTGGGTACCATTGAGTCAGTTCAGACTCATAAATGACATTATGCACACTATCCAGTCCTGTGTAATCCTCACAATTGTTGTTACTCTTGAGCCCATTGCTGCTGTCACTTTGCCAATCCATCTCATTGGGGTTTTTCTGCTTTTTC
>NW_006408882.1:142755-148484 GCF_000296735.1 Chrysochloris asiatica
ATTGAAAATACCATGGCTTGGGTCAGTCGCAATTTAGTCCTCAAAACGATATATTCACTTTAGAACATTTTAAAGAGATCTTGTGCAGCAGATTTACCTACTGTATATAATATGTCATTTGATTTAATGGTTGCTACTTCCATGAGTGTTATCAAGAAAACTGAAGGCTTTGACAACTTCAATCTTTTCTCAATTTACCATGAGGTTATTTATTGGTACAGTTGTGAGGATGTTTGCTTTACATCGAGATGTAGTTTATATTGAAGAGTATAGTCTTTGATCTTCATCTATAAGTACTTTAAGCCCTCTTCACTTACAAGTACAGTTGTATCATGTGCATATAGTAGGTTGTTAATCAGTCTTCTTCCAATTCTGATGCCACAATCTTCTAATAATCTAGCTTCTTAGTTTATTTGCTCAACATATAGATTGAATAAGTACTGTGAAAAAATATAACCCTGACACACACTTTCTAGATTTCAAATTGTTCAGTATACCCTTGTTTTCTGTGGACAACTACCTCTTTGACTATGTACAGGTTCCTCATGAGCACAATTCAGTGTTCTGCAATACTCCTTCTTTGCAATGTTACCCCTAGCTTGTCATGATTCACATAGTGAAAAGCCTGTGCATAGTCACTGAAGTACAAGTAAACATCTCTCTGGTATTCTCTGCTTCAGTCAAGACCTTGATTATGCAATGATATCCTTAGTTTCACATCCTCTTCTGAATCTAGGTTAAACTTCTGGCAGTTCTCTGTCACTGTACAGTTACAGCAATAACTGAAAACACATTATCAGGATGGGCCAGTCTCTAGAGAAGGATATCATGCTTGATAAATTGGAAGGTCAGCAAAAAAGAGAAAATATTGTATGGTTCTATGACACTTGACCACAAAATAAATAAATAAATAAAAAATCAATGGGCAAAATATTGAATGATGTAAGAGACATTAAAAAAAAGTTGGAAGAAATAGATTCACTATAACAAAAATAAATAGTTGATGTTAAACCATTTAAAGAGGTAGTCTTTGGTCATATGCCAGCCTACAACGAAGAGCCAACAGTACTGAAGGAAGAAGTCCAAGATGCAATGAAGGCATTGGGGTGGAAGGAGGACAAAGTCCCAGGAACTGAGGGAATACCAAGTGAAATGGTTCAATAAATGCATGCAGAACTGGAGGTGTTCTCTCATCTATGCAAAGAAATTGCAAGACCTGAACAACTGACTGGAAGAGATCCATATTTGTGTCCATTTCATAGACCGAAGATTCAACAGAATTCAGAAATAATCAAATAACATCATCAGTATCCTACATAAGTTGATTTTTGGTAAAGATAATTTGAAAATTGTTGCAACAGTGTTTTAGCAGGGAACTCCAGAAATTCAAGTGAGACTCTGGAACTAGGGATGCATTGCATGCATCAGGTGGATCTTCACTGAAATCAGAGAATTCTAGAAAGACATTTACCTTAGTTTTATTGACTATGCAAACAAATTTGACTGTGCGGATAATAATGGATCATAGATAACATTGCAAAGAACAGGTATTCTAAAACACTTAGTTGTACTCATGTGGAAGCTGTTCATAGACCAAGAGGCAGTTTTTCCAGTGAAACAGGGGTCTTCTACATGGTTAAAAAATCAAGAACCATGTTACTCAAGGTTGTATCCTATCACCATATTTATTCAATCTATATGTAGAGCAAATAATTTGAGAAATAGGACTGTCTGAAGAAGAGCGTGGCATGAAGATAAAAGGAAAACAATTAACAGCCTAGTAATTGCAGATGAGATAACCTTTCTTGCTTAAAGCAAAGAGAATTTGAAGCACTTAGTAAGGAAGATCAAAGAAATTTACTTGGACCCACAAACAATGCCCATGGAATCAGCTGTCAATAAGTCAAATGTTGCATTGCATTGGATAAATCTGTTGCAAAAGATCTCTTTAAAGTATGAAAAAGCAAAGACATTATTTTGAAGACTAACGTACACCTCAACGACACCATTTTAAGTTACTTCTTATAAATGTAAGAACTGAACAATAAGTAAGGAAAGCTGAAGAAAACATAGTGTCTTTATATTATGTTGTTGTCAAAAAATATTAAATATACAATGGACTGCCAGAAGAACAAATAAATCTGTCTTTAAAGAAGCTAGACTGCTCCTTGCACATGTCATCAGGAGGGACCATCCCCAGAGAAGGACATCCCGTTAGCAAAGTAGATGATCAGCGAATGAAAGGAAGACCCTCTTTGAGATGGACTGACACAATGGCTGCAACAATGGATTGAAATATAACAAAACACATGAGAATGGTGTAGGAATGGGCAGTGTTTTGTTCTGCTGTACACAGAGTCACTACAGGTTGGAACTAATTTGATACCTAAGAACAGCAGCAGCAATGGGCTCAACAGTTGAGGTTGGCCCAGGATCAGGCAGTGTTTCATTCTGTTGTGCATAGGGTGGCTATGAGTGGTACCGACTCAATGGCACCTAACAAAGAGCAGCAGCAACATTTTCTTCTTCATTTGTGATGCTTCCTTTTCACCATCAAAGTTGTTTCCTCCACAGGTGAAATGATGCCTCATCCCTAGAGTCAGAGCACTGCTAACAAATTTCAAATAACATTTCCATTTTCATAAGTGTTACTTTACTTGGGATCCATCCTAGTTATAAAGAAAAGAGCACAATGAGACTCACAATGAGAACATGGGGACTGGAGCTATCAGCAAATGAATCCTGAAAACATTTTAATAAGCCAGAGAACAGTATAACAAGAAGCAACAATGCTATTAGTCACTGTGCAGGGTCACAAAACCCCTGGAACTCATTTCACTAAGAGAATATTAAGCCACAAAATAGCACAAGAAGAAAACAAGATGGCAGAATTCAAACACTACAGTAAAGAAAAAAATAGGGGAAATGTGCAAGAGACAATAATGAAGTATATTGGAGGTAATAATGAGAATGGAGACTAGGACCTAAAGAATAGAAGTCATGATGTAAGCTTTTGAGATATAAAGGTAAATATTATGGTTGAGAACCGTCAAGTCTGTTCTGACTTGTAGAGATCATGTTTAGGGTTTTCAAGGATGATGTTCAAGCCGGAATCAGAAGAAACCGCGAAACAAGGGATACCATTGCTGATGTCCAATGGATCTTGGCTGAAAGCACAGAATATCAGAAAGATGTTTACCTGTGCTTTATTGACTACACAAAGGCCTTCAATTGTGTGGATCATGACAAATTATGGACAACATTGTGAAGTATGAGTATTCCAGAACACTTAATTGTGCTCATGAGGAATGTGTACCTGGACCAAGAGACAGTTTGTTCGAACAGAACATGGGAATACTGAATGGTTTAAAATTAAGAAAGGTGTGTGACAGGGTTTTATTCTTTCATCAAACTTATTCAACCTGTATGCTGAGCAAATAATCTGAGAAGCTGGGTTATATGAAGAAAAATGTAACATCAGTATTGGAGGAAGACTCATTTAACAAACTGCAGTATGCTAATGATACAACCTTGCTTGCTGAAAGTGAAGAGGACTTAAAACATTTACTGATGAAGATTAAAGAGCACAGCCTTTGGTATGGATTACATCTCAATGTAAAGAAAACAAAAATCCTCACCATTGGACCAAAAACAACATTCTTATCAACAGAGAAAAGATTGAAGTTGTCAAGGACTTCATTCTTCTTGGATCAACTATCAACATTCATGAAGCAGCAGTCAAGAAATCAAACGATGTATTACACTAGGCAAATCTGCTGCACAAGACATTTTTAGAATTGAAGAGCAAAGATGTCAGCTTGAGGACTAAGGTGAGCCTGACCCAAGCCATGGTATTTTCAGTAACCTCATATGCATGTGAAATCTGGACAGTGAATAAGGATGACCATAAAATAATTGATGCCTTTGAGTTATAGTGTTGGAGGACAATATTGAAAGTGCAATGGGCTGCCAAAAGAACCAATAGATCCATTTTGGCAAAAGTACAACCAGAGTGCTCCTTGGAGGCCAGGATGGCCAAACTTCTCTCATACTTCAGACATGTTGTCTGGAGGGACCAGTTGCTAGAGAAGGATATCATGTTTGGTAAGGTGGAGGGTCAGAGAAAAAGAGGATGTCCCCCAGTGAGATGGATTGGTAAAGTGGCAGCATCAATCGGCTCAAGCATGCCAACAATTGTGAGGTTAGCCCAGGACCAGGCAGTGTTTCATTCTGTTGTGCGTAGGGTCGCTATGAGTCAGTAACAACGTGATGGCACTTAACAACAACAATAAGGATGATGGGTTTGAACTGCTTACCTTCCATTTAGAAGTCCAGTGCTTATCCTACAGCACCACACAGGACTCCATAAGGTAAATAATGCAGTTGTTGTTGTTGTTGTTGTTGTCAGGTGCCATCAAGTCGGAACTGACCCACAGCGACCCTATGCACAGCAGAACAAAACACTGCCCAATCCTGGGCCAACCTAACTACTGTTGCCACGCTTGAGAATATCGATGCTGCCACTTGGCCAATCCATCTCATTGGGGACTTTCTCTTTATCTCTGAGCCTCCACCTTACCAAACATGATATCCCTCTCCAGTGATTGGTCCCTCCTGACAATATGTCTGATGTATGAGAGATGAATGCAGTGTGTGTGTGGGGGGGTAATAAATAATTATTGAGGGAATAACGGATTCCCTAAGGAGCTCTGGTAGCGTAGTGGTTACGAATCTTGCTCCAAACCTCAAGCACAGCAGTTCGAAACTACCAGCTATTCCATGGGAGAAAGATGAGATTTTCTGTTTGCATAAAGATTTACACCCTCGGAGACCCTGTATAGGGCTGCTATGAGTCAGGAACCACTCCACGGCACATAACCACCACCACCACCAAGGTAAATATGTTGTTGTTATGGCTGTCAAGTCAGTTCTGACACATAGCAACTCTGCATAGGGTTTCCAGGAAGCAGCTGATAGGTTTGAACTGCTTACTTTATGGTTAGCAGTCAGTGCTTATCCTACAGCACCACACCAGGAATCCAAGTTAAATACAGAGATTCATGTATTCACTCGATAATTATTAGCAACATACTATATTTCACCAACTGACAGGTGCCGTAGGATAAAGTATTGTGCCACAAGGTTGACTTGAACCTCTACACTAAGCACTTTAGAAAATATCAGTTCAAACCCAGCAGCTACTCCATGGGAGAAAGATGAGGATGTCTGATTCAAAAGATTCAATGGAGCAATCCTACTCTGTGCTATAGGGTTGCTGCGATTAAGAAATGACTCAATGGCAGTGAGTTTAGTATGGTTTGGTTTCAAAGTGACTGAAGACTGATATGTCCATACTTAAAACACCTGGATTTGTTAGCTTTAAAATATAGCTAAGTCCTACATAAGGAAGTATTTGAATTCCCTTTAAAGTGGCTCAAGAACATAAAGAATTTCTTAATATATATCGAAAGTTATAATCCTTTGAAGTGGTATAAATGAATAGAAATGTAGCATAAATGTTTTAGTAATATTCATATTGTTATAACAAAATGTATTGTGATGTCGTTGTTTTCAGAGTGGAGTACACTCATTCGTCATAAATCCCCTTATTACAAAGCCCTGAGAGCTATCTCAATATGTCTCTATGTGTCAGTTTCATTAACTATCAAGAAGATGGTCAAATCTTATCTATTTGATTTAAGATTGTCTTGAATAATATAAAACACGTA
>NW_006408882.1:149497-152518 GCF_000296735.1 Chrysochloris asiatica
ACTCGATGGCACTTAACAACAACAACAACAATGAACAAACATGGAGACTTCAAAGTGTGGGCGAAAATTCCATTATCTTTAAATTCAGTTTTTCCGTGAACTTTTTGAAGCCCACTTCACATATTAATTTTAATAAGGAAAAAAAAAACAAAGGTGCCTTTTTTTTATGCTGAAAATTTTGGTATTTCTGACATTTCACAGAATATCTTTTGTTGACATTCTGCAAATTATACCATCTAATAATGTACCAATACTTTCCTCCTTTGGAGATAGTTTATACATCTTTTTTACTTCTGTAATATTTCTTATTTCAGGAAGATTTTCCAGAGAAACCTGGTGGCCTTCTACTTGGGATATCAGGTGCTCTTGACTTATTTGTTCTTCTCCTTCTTCGATGTAAACAATTAGAATTGAAGTGTTATTTGATGAGATACCAAATTTCTTCAAAGCCTCTGAAATATTGTTATTTGGGAAAAGGTTGAAAATAATTTCAGTAGATAAAGTTCTTGTCTTCTTTTTTCTCAGTCTCTTTCTCTTTCTATCACTTTTCTTGAAAATTCATATCCAAGTATCTTCTTAAAGATCAAGGACCATCTGTAACATAGGGCAGGGAAATATCAAAGCAGAAATACTCCTGCTGTTATGTCTGCTAGGAAGATAATTAGATTTACTTGCTCAAGTCTGTAATAATTATTCAAAGAAGTGAAGTTCTGCCACAAATCAATTTGTCAGCTACCAGTAACTTCAGAAGTGCATTAGATATTACATAGACTTAGCTGTCAGTCATAATGAAACCAGTCGAGGAAGACTTAAGACAGTAGATTGCTTTGAAAGAAGTCTAGTATGTGCTCTATGCCTAATGCATTATTATTCCTGATAGTCCCTAGGTTTTGAAAAAGCTAGTTTTCTTTTATTTTTTTTCTCTCCAACTTAGAGTTCTATTTCTATCTAAATGAACAAAGCCAGGTCCTAATTTAAATTCCACAATACAATTCCTGTGTTGTGGGCCTTCCCTCCATCAACTTCTATTCTCTTATCTGTAAAATGGGCATAACAATATTGCCTACCTAATAGAGTCCACCACATCCATCAGTTTGTCATGTTGTGGTGGCTCTCATGTTTCTGTGATGCTGGAAGCTATGCCATTGGCAATTTAAATATCAGCAGGGTCACACATGGCAGAAAGCTTCATCATCTTTCCAGACTAAGAAGAAGGAGAGGCACATTAATTCTGAATGTTTAGCCACTGAAAACCTTACAGATAGCAGCAGAACACTGGCAGATACAATGCTGGAAGATGAAACCTGTATAAGTAGCTCCAGAAGGTTGTCAGATAGTGATGGAAGATGATCCCCTCAGGATAGAAGATGCTTACAGTATGACTGGGGAAGATCTGCCTCTCAATGTAGAGTTGATCAAGATGTCATGAATGGAGTAAAGTTTTCTGAACCTTCATTTGCTGATAAGGATCAACTCAAAATAAGGAGAAAATGTGAACATCCATTATTAATCAGTAACAAGTAATGTACAAAGTATTAATCTAGAAAAATTGGAAGTTAATAAAATGAAAAAGAATGCATAAAGATTGATGTCCCAGGCATTGCTGATGTTAAGTTCCGTCAATTCAGTTCTAACCCACAACAACCCTGTATAGGGTTTCTAAGGACCGTCTGGCGAGGTTGAACCACTAACCTATGGTTCAAAATGACATTACAGTCCAGGTTATTAACCTACAGAGCTACACCAGGACTCCACCCTAGGCATTAATGAGCTGAAATGCACTGTCATTTCAATCTGAAATGCACTGACAATAATATAGTTTACTCTAACAAAAATGACAAATTGAAAAGGAATACTTTCTCATAGTCTCACTCAGTTTCTCATGGTCCACATAGCTGAACGTGTTTGCATAGTCTATGAAGCCCAGGTAAACATCTTTCTGGTATTCTCTGATTCCAGCCAACATACTTCTGACAACAGCAATGATATCATTCATTCCATGTCCTTTTCTGAATCTAGCTGTTGGACCATTACAAGCTATCAACAACATGGTGGAGAATAAGTATTCTGGAACGTTTCATTGTACTCATGAGGAACCTGTACATAGACCAATAGGCAGTTGTTCAAACAGAACAAGGGGACACTGGATGGTTTAAAATCAGGAATGATGTATGTCATGTATGTATTATTTCACCATATTTAATCAATCTGTTCACTGAGCAAATAATCAAAAAATCTGAATTATATGAAGGACAATGTGGCAGTAGAATTGGAGGAAGACTCATTAACAATCTGTGATATGCAGATGCTACAATTTTGCTTGCTGAAAACAAAGAAGAGTTGAAATACTTGCTAATGAAGATCAAAGACCACAGTCTTCAGTATGGATTGCAGATGCTACAATTTTGCTTGCTGAAAACAAAGAAGAGTTGAAATACTTGCTAATGAAGATCAAAGACCACAGTCTTCAGTATGGATTGCAACACAATGTAAAGAACTCAGAAATCCTCACCTCTTGACCAATAAATAACATCATGGTAAATGGAGAAATGGAGTGCACTCCATATGGCAAATAACTAAACTATAAACCCCAAGGTCTGCAGTTGCAGCCCACCAACAAGAGAAAGATGAGGCTTTCTGCTCCTGTAAAGATTTTTAAAAAGCTTCAGAAACACTGTTCAGGGTCACTATGAGTGTGAACTGACTCGAAGGTATTTAACAACAACTAGTTGTGAAGGAAATTGAAGTTGTCAAAGACTTCATTTTGTTTGGATCCACTATCAACACTCTTCGAAGTACCTGTCAAGAAATCTAACATAGTATTCCATTATGCAAATCAGTTGTACAAGACCCCTTGAAAGTGCTCAGCATCAAAGACAGTTTGAAGAATAATATGCACCTGACTCAAGTCACAGTATTTCCAATAGCTTCATATGCATGTGAAAGTTGGAAAACAAATAAAGGAGACCAAAAAAGAACTGATGCATTTGAGTTATGGTATTGGAGAAGAATATTAAAAGT
>NW_006408882.1:152683-154104 GCF_000296735.1 Chrysochloris asiatica
AGATGGTACAGGTCTGGGCAGTGTTTTAATTCTGTTGTATATAAGGTCACTATGATTTGGAACTTGATAGCACCTAACAACGATAGCATATCCTAATTTTAGAGACTATCTCAAGAATATATTTGATGGACATCCGGTTTGGGTGGCAGCAGAGCAGGGTCAGGCAGAACAGGCTCTGTGGGGGAGGGGCTGAAAACCCAGAGAAGCTACTCTCACAGAACAGCACCAGAGCTCTGCACCTAGCATAAGGTTCAGGTTATCAGTTTCCTGCAACCATCAGTGGAAAAATCATGGTATAAAGAAAAACATTGTGATTTAGGAATCGGTCAAGACATGGAACTCCCTCTGCAGCCATCCCGAGCAAGCAGAAGTCAAGGGTGGGGTTACAGCCAGACCATCACAGGGAACTGGTACTAAAAGAAGCACAGTAACATTTGCAAAAGAAGGTGTGGAGGGATTCTACACATTTTTTCTGGTTGGTGTGCACCCCAAAAAAAGTCCAGCGTTGAGACTACAGCTTTCCCATGGCACAGAGAGAAAGAGCCCCATCGGTCCAAGGGCAAATTCTTTGGCTGCTGCTTTTGACTTCAGCCTGTAGGTCCTAGCCTTAAAGTTAGCTTCTGCAGGACCCTTTTCTCCTGCCTATCCAGCAAGAAAAAAGGCAGGTTTTGCCTGACAGACAAACCATATGAACAATCTGTAAAGCCCCAACATAGAAAGATTCAATGATTTCAAGAATTATGCTGTGCACACACAGATACCTAACTGACCTTCAGAGACAAAAATAGTACACAACCTTTCTCCCATTAACTACTCAATATCTATCTGTACACCTCTACGATGGTGACTAGGGAAGGGGCCTGAGTGAGTGGAAAGCCCCACCAACTACTGGAGGCTTCTACAGTGCACACACACTGCCTGTGTAGTAAGGTGACTGGCCAGTTGGTCACAGTTTTATTTTTGTTTCAAAGAGGTGGCTTTTGTTTCTGCTTTTATATTGCTTCTGCTATTGTTCCTTTTGATTACACTTTTCCTGAAGGTGGGAGCTTTCTCTCCCTATGTTACTCAAGAAGAGTCAGCAATCGTGGCCATATAGCCAAGCTACAAGCATACCCAATAATATTCCACCATCAAGACAAGAGCCAATAACAGCTGCTAAGCATTATATGCAGAAAGGAAAGCCTATCTCCTGATCATATCTACCGGAAGACACATAATAAGCTTAAAAACACAGCATCAAACATCCATCTAAGCACTAAAAACCCACATAACTACTAGAAATGACCAACAAAACACAACAAAAAATATCAAAGCATGTCCAAAAACAGAAAACAGTAACTAACACAAATGAGCTGCAACAAAGGCTTTCAAGAAGAGGAAGAGCAGGTTTTGGATTTTCCTGAGAAGGAATTCAAAAGAAT
>NW_006408882.1:160349-171678 GCF_000296735.1 Chrysochloris asiatica
CATCCAGCAGTCCCTCTACTTGGTATTTACCCACAAGAAATATGAGCCATAACACAAGTAGATATATGCACACCAATGTTCATTAGCAGCACTATTTACAATAGCAAAAAGATGGAGACAGCCTAAATGCTCATCAATTGAAGAATGGATAAACAAACTGTGGTACATACATACAATGGAATACTATGCTATCTTGAAAAACAACAAGGAAGCTACAAGCCACCACATAACATGGATGAACCTTGAGGACATTATGCTGAGTGAAATAAGTCAGTCACAAAAGGAGAAATACAGCATAGGACCATTATTGTAAAAACTAAGAAGAAGAACCCACCCTAAAAGGGGGAAAATTATATATATATAATTGCTGATAACCAGGATGTATGGGATGGGAGGAGGGGAGGGTGAGAGGGGAAGACAGAGCACAGGATAGGGACTAGACACAGGGTAGATTGGGTGCTAGAGGTGGGGTAAGGGCAATACACAAAAGTGGAAAGAGAATGGAAGAACAAGGCAGATGAGAGAACAGTTAAGCAGGTTCACATGGGCTAAGTGGGACAGAGGTAAATGATGATGTATGCACAACCTTGGAACAACAGGACTCCAGGATACACAGATTGAGGCATGGTTTGAAGGAGTGAAAGAGGGGAATGATGTTAAGATGCTTGATTGTCTTTTGATTATTGGTCTTCCTTGCCTACCATTGTGAAATAGACACTTGAGGGGCGGGGCAGGGGGAATAGCCAGAAACATCACAATAGAAAGCTTATAATTCTGTCTTCAGCCTATAACTAATAGGAATACCTTAAAGGGGGATAGAAGTTGCCCAGTGAAAGAGGCCTCCTGTGGAGCTTTTGCATTACATAGATGGAAACCAAAACCCCATCCAGAATTGTCTGAGGTGGGAAATTTCCACTGAAAAAGGACAAGTACACCACCCTGGAGCAGCTAGAAGAATAGAAGATACTTCGTAAAGAAAGACCAGCAGGAAAAATCAGAAACTATAATGGCAGTCTGATTGATTACTACAAGAACAAGTAAGCTGTTTGCCTAGAAGTCATCAAGGCAAGTGGTCGGGTCCCCTCAGAGCAAACTCCCTTTTCCCAAGACTGGAACTCAAGAGGAATACACAAGCAGGCATATGATCAGGCTGGTGACCACACTGGTCACTGATAAGGGGATAAGGGGGAAAAAAAAAAACAAACAGCAATGAAGTTGAGATCTGAGTCCGACCACATTTAATAGACTCCTGTGAACCTGGGTAGAGACTTGGATGGCCAGGGACTCCTGGGCCCAAAGGCATTGATATGGCCACAGAGGACTAGAGTAGACAGTCAAGTGTCTAGTTGATATGGAGTAAGGGAAGATGCACAAGAACACCCATAGTTACAGATAGTACACACTTGACCTGGCTTTGATGGTTGGAAGATCAGAACTCGACTAGAAAAAGAAAGAAGAGGGAAGAAAAAAAAAAAAAAATAGTAACTCAGTACAAGTTGATGAACTTTACCTATTCTTATGGATGTAGTAGCTCAAAACAGGGAACATATCTTTACAGCAAGTGGGGAGGCAGGGCGGATGGCTATAAAGGCAAAAAATGACTAGCTTGCAAGCTTTCAAGAGGGAGCCTAGTTCTAGATGGGGTGGGGGGAGGTAGAACCTCTACTGAATGATTTTCAATCTTTTGGGACTGGGCTGGCAAAAGAAAATGGGGCTAAGACTCTTGTGGTACAATAGTGAATAATTTGCATCAGGACTGACTGTGAGGCTCTGATACGTAGAAGAAGATGTTTTCTGACTAAAGCAGGGGAGTGACTGATTTTGCAGCCCAGGAGCGGAGGTCCCTAGGATCATCAAGTGAGAAGACCAGAAAGTGTGACCCTACCCAGAGAGGCAGTGACGCCAGGGAAGGAAACAGAGATGATGATGTGAACAGATGGAGCAGCTGGAGATATTGGACTCAGGGAGAGAAAGGGGCTGTGTGCTGATGGCAGGGGGTGCGGTCCTGTGGGGTGTACCCTTTGGTTATTTGATGATGCATGGAGGGGATTGTAATTATTGCAATGAAATGAAATACGATGGGATGAATGTAAAACTGGTGTTCTCCCATGTAAACCCACATGATTCATAATAAAAACTTAAAATATATATATATATTTGATATATTACATACAAATGACTGATTGAAGTTCAGAAAAGTTATAGGATGACATTAAGTATAACATGCAGGGAAAAAGCAAACAGTCATTAAAAAGATAGGAAAGAAAGAAAAGACCAAAATGAATGTCAGAGGGGTCTCTAAAGCTTGGTTTGAACATACAGAAGCTAAAGCTAATGTAAGAAAGGAAGAAGTAAGAGAACTGAAAAGAAAATTTCAAAGGGCAGCTCAAGAAGTCAAAGTAAAATATTACAATGGAATTAACAAAAACCTGAAGTTAGAAAACTTAAAGGAAAGAACAATTCCAGCATTTCTCAAGCTGAAAAAATGAAGAAAAAAAAATTAAATCTCAACTTGAGATATTGATGGACTCCATGGGTAAAATGGAGTTGTGGTATAGTGCTATGGGGTAATACACTGGACTGCAAAGTCAGTTTGAACTGCAAGGTCAGTGGTTCAAGCTCACCAGTTGCTCCTTGGAAACCCTATGCTATGAGTCAGAACCAACTCAACAACATTCAATAGCAACAACAATGTATAAAATATTGAATGATGAGAATGTAGGGTAATAAAATGGAAGGAATACACAGAGTAACCATATCAAGAAAAGAACACAAATTGTCAAAATTCAACCATTTCAAGAGGTAGCATACAACCAAGAACAGATAGTACTGAAATAAGAAGTTCAAGGTGCCCTGAAGGCATTGGCAACAAGCAAGTCTCCTGGAATTGATAGGATACAAATTGTAATATTTCAGTAAACTGATGTAGCATTGAAGGCAGCCCCTTATCTATGCCAAGAAATTTTGAAATTTGATACCTGGGCAATCAATTGGATGAGATCCATATTTTTGCCCATTCCTAAGAGAGGTAACCATATAGAATGTGGAAATTATTGAACAATACTAATATCACATGCAAGCAAAATTTTGATGAAGATAATTCTAAAAGGTTTCAGCAGTACATTGACAGGGAGCTTGTCAGAAATTCAAGTCGGATTCACAAGAGGACATGGAATGAGAGAGATCATTGCTGATATCACATGGGCCTTAGTTGAAAGCTCAAAATTCCAGAAAGATGTTTACATGTGCTTTATTGACAATTCAAAGTCTTTAGACTGCATGGCTCATGACAAATTGTGGATAACATTACAAAGAATGGGTATTCCAGAACACTTAATTGTACTCAGGAATAGCCTGTACATAGAACAAGAGGCAGTTATTAAAACAGAACAAGGGAATACTGAATGGTTAAAAACAGGACAAGTGTGTGTCAAGATTGTATCCTTTCACCATACCTATTAAAATTGTATGCTTAACAAATAATGTGAAAAATGGCAATATACAAGTAAGAATGTGTCATCAGGATTTTAGACAGACTCATTAACAACCTGCTATATGCAGATGATAAAACCTTGCTTGTTGAAAGCAAAGAGGGGCTTACAATACTTACTTACAATTGTTGATGAAGATCATTACCTCAATGTAAAAGGGAAAAAAGTCCCCACAACTGGACCAAGAAATGGAGAAAGGTTAAAAGTTGTCAAAGACTTCATTTTGCATGGATCCACAATCAACTCATGGAAGCAACAGTCAAGAAATCAAACGACACATTGATTAGGCAAATCTGCTGCACAAGATATCTTTCAAGTGTTTAAGAGCAAAGGTAACAGTCTGACAACTAAGGTATGCCTGACTCAAGCCATGGTATTTTCAAACATCTCATGTGCATTTGAAAATTGAACAGTGAATAAGGAGAATCCATGCATTTGGTGTTGGAGACAAATATTGAAAGTACCATGGCCTGCCAGAAAACCAACTTTTTTTTTTTTTTTTCAGCCAGATGGGGAGACTTTAGATATATCATCAGGAGGGACCAGTCCCTGGCGAAGGACATCATGCTTGGTATAATGAAGGGTCAGTGAGAAAAGGAAGATCTCCAATGAACTGACACAGTGGCGGGAGCAATTGACTCAAGTGCAACACTAGTGAGGCTGATATAGAACAATGCAGTATTTCCTTCTTTTATGTACAGTGCCACTATGAGTCAGCATAGTGTCACTATGAGTCAGCACCTAACAACAAGCAGCACCTAATAGAGTTATTTGTTTTTATTTATAAAGTAAGAGTTAACTGAGAGAATACAAGTAAACTATTTTTTACAAATGATTTAGTACAGTATCCAATGTATGACAATTTATTATATATGAATACAGGCCAGACACTGCACAGAGAAAATAATAAATAAATTTATGGTTTTGCTGTGGTTGTGTGCTGTTAGCTTGGCTCCAACTCATAGAGACCCCATATAAGGTTTCCAAGAGAGGTTGAACTGCAAGGTCGGTTGTTCGAACTTACCAGTTGTTCCTTGGAAACCTTATATAGGCTCTCTATGAGTCAGAACCTACTCAATGACACTTAAAAGCAACAAAATATGCATATAAAAGTGCAAAACCCTATACAGGGTCACTGTGGGTCAGAACTGACTAGATGGCACTTAACAACAACAACAAGGAAGAACTGACAACTTGGAACTATGATGTTAATCAAGAATACTAAATATACCAAGGACAGCCAGAAGAGCAATCCAATCTGTCTTCATAGAAGTACAGACAGAATCCTACTTAGGAGTGAACATGCTGAGACTTTGTACTTTGGACATGCCATCTGAAGGAACCAGTCTCTATAGACGCACATCATATTTGGTAAAATATAGGATCAGTGAAAGAGGAAAACCCTCTAGCCTATGTAATGGATGCAACAATGAGATGGTGAGGATGGTGCAGGACAAGCAGTGCTTCATTTTTTTGTACAAAGGTTTGCTATGAGTTGCAATTGACTTGATGACACAAAAGAACCAAAAATTCACAGTGTATGGTACATAATGTTTTTTTTAAAAAAAGCAATGGCAATATTTTTCAAAAGTAGTATATCCATCCAAGTATAGTTTCCTCTTTCTAAATATGAAACTAAGACAGGATGTTTAAACGATAACAAAAAGCTGGAGTTTTACAATAAGCTAGCACACTGCTCTTTCCTTTGGAATTCAGTTACTCAATGCTATTATGTTGCAATAAAAAATGTGAACAATTCTAAATAAAATTCCCCACATAGCTTTTCAAAACTCACACCAGTATAACAACCGGGAAAAAGAAGAACCATGGGAGTTAACAACAACCTGAAATATGACATGTCTTCTAGAGTCTGATAAATTGTTCTACTTGTAAACTCAAATCTTTCCCAGTGGATTTGTGGGTCATTAAAGTAAGAGAGATACCCGATCACTTACAACATTTGTACACCCCAAACCTATTCGATTTTGCAAAGAGAGATGTGTCAATAGAGAGAATAGTTTCTATTCTGTATAGTAGAAGAAGCTTTTCCAAACATTACTACCTTCACCCTTTTATTTATCTGTGCAAGTTATGAAATAACTTTTTGTACATTTTAAATGAATCACCTTATCGCTGTTTATCTATCACTTGTGCCCCCCCCCCCAGACATCCTTTTTAGAAAGATATCTTCCATCATCATATACCTTTCCAAAAATGTGTATAATGAATCACTAATCCAAGACATCTGTAATGCATCCACAGGAGAGAAATTCAATCTGCCGAGTTCAACCAAATCCCATAGGATGGAAACTTGTCAAAAAGCTATGGAATTGTTTCTGAGACAAACAACAGACAGCACCTACTTTAACATTTTGTTAAATTAAGATTGTGTGCATGGTGAGTTTTGATTGTTGGTCTGTAGATGAGGAGAGATGTCATCACAACATTTTTGTAGAATGGATTGGGTTGGAACATAGGTGAAAAGTGAAATATATTCATAATACAAAAAATATTGTTGATAGATATCATTTATTGAATACCTATTTATGCCCAATTCATGTTTTACAAGCACCAGATTTCCTCTCTCTTATATGCACACACTCAAAAGCCTTATCTAGTGTATTATTAGTATTTTATTACAGCTTAAATTCCCAATCCCATACAGCATTTAAGTGGTGGAGTTTCAATGTTGACATAATTTAAAAGTCCGTGTCTTAATCACTGTGCGCCAAATCCTGTAAAGCAAAATTTGCCATGGAAAGTCATTCCTTTTTCCCATCCATTTTGGACACTCAATAGCTTAGGGCCTATACACAGGCTAAATGGAGGTCAAATAGATAATAGAGATATTCTAAGCAGGAAAATTGATAGCACAGACCAGATAGATAAAGCCCAATCCATCCACGCAGACTATGGCTTTGTAGAAAATTTACCTTAAACAGTATTAGTTTAGCTTGTGTTCCTGTTGTTATTGTAGTTATTAAGTGCCATCAAATCAGTTTCAACTCACAGTGACCCTACCTAGAGTTTCTGAAGATTTGAACTGATGACCGCAGTTAACAGTCTAGTGTTTATCCTACAGCACCACAACAGCATTCACATTAGATAACCAAATACATAGGAAGGTTTCAAAAAGATCATAGAAAAATGGAATTCAAAGATAAAGGAATTATTTTTTCCACGAACTTTTTGAAGTCCTCTCATATATTCAGTTGTTGTTGTTAAGTGTCTTAGAGTCAGTTCTGACTCATAGAGACCCAATATTAGGAGCAGCTAGTGAATTTGAACCAGCAACCTTGCAGTTCAATCCAACTTTGTGGTCCAATACATTTTCCCATAGTGCCATATCAATTCCGACTCATAATGACCCTATTTAAAGTTTCCAAGGAGCAGCTGGTGAATTTGAACTGCTGAGCTTGTGGTTTAAACTAACCTTGAGTACAGTGCTGATCCTATAGCATAACACCATATATGTGTATGGGTATGTAAGAGTCTGATATAAATATATAATTGGCCTCCTGATGTGGCCCTGTGGATGAACACTGTACTATGAACCATAAGCACTTACACACACACACATATATATATGAGTGTTGAGCTGTAGGATCAACACTGTACTGTAAATCATAAGGTTGGCAGTTCAAATCCACCAGCTGCTCCACAGAAACCCTATATACGGTCTCTGTAAATTGGAACTTATTTAACAGAACTCAACAACAATATATAAATAATATTTCTCTACCTGTTCTCTGTCTAATATTCTTCAGTATAATTTTGCTGGACATCTAAAATTACCTATGCTTTTTATGACATTTGCTTTCCCTAAATTTCCCAGCTTATGTGATAATACAGACAACTTTTATGTCACATGTCCCTTGGCAATAACTCTTCAGAGATGGTAGGATAGTTCATTGAACTTTATCTATTTCTTAGTGTATCGCTGAAAAGAATAGAATAACAACAATTAATTAACTGACTTAGGACACCCTACCCCAACTCATCTTTTCTTTGGCCTTATGGAAACTATAGTATGTAAGATAAGGTAAGCGAAGCATATGTTATTCCATTTCTCTTTAAAATATCATTTCCCTTTAAGTAAAAACAATATTTGCCTATGTATTGGCATTAAATAGAGTTAATTTTGCTAAATTTTGAAGTCCCATTTTTCCTCAAAGAATTGAAAGACAGTCTGTCTCTTATGTTGTAAACAATTCAGTGAAGTTTAAAGCTGGTTAAATATTGATTGCTGTTTTAGTAATCTAGTGCCCCATTACAGAAATATCACAAGTAGATGACTGTAACAGACCGACTTATTTTCCCAGAGTTTTTGAGGCTAGAATTCTAAATTGAGGGTGCTACTCTAGGTGACAACTTTATCTTTGGCTCTGGTGGAAAGTGCTTATCTCTTGTCTTTTTGTGTGTGTGGATGAATTAATTGGGTGAAGATTTAGAGACTCAATGGGTTTTAATTCATTAAATAACACACACTTTGTTTCATATCAAGGATTGCAATCCTCACAATGTAACATCTCACTCCCTCCCTATTTCCCATTGTTTCCTCCTTCTTTCCTAGCCCTTCCTGCTTTCTGAGTTTTGTCCTTGGGCAAATGACGCCCTTTTGCTTGTGAATCCTTGATTGTTCTAATGAATACGTATCTCCATAGTTACTGTTGACCTTATTGACCTGTCTATTGTTTCACTGAAAAATAAGCCTCAGGGGTTGAGTTTAGTTCTGGGCCTGCAGTGTGACTGGAGCCATATTCTCTGGCTGCCTCTAATATCTATTTGACCAGTAAATTTGGTCACTTTTCTGATTTTGAATTTTGTTCCACAATTTTTTCCTACTTTATCCAGGCCCTTATAATGTGATTCTTTTCAGAATGGTTTGATATTGATAGCAGGGTGGTATTGGAAGTGTGCCTTGGAGTCAGTTCTGACTCATAGTGACCCAGCATGGGGTTTCCAAGGCTATAAATCTTTATGGAAGCAGAAAGCCTCATCTTTCTCTGGGAGAAAGGCTTGTAGTTTTGAACTGCTGACCTTGAAGACAACCAAAGCTCAATATATTTATTCTAGACTTAGAGTCATGGGAGTTGATATTTGAATGGTCCCTTCCATCACTCATCTTCAGTTTGTGGTACTGTGGTGCCTTGTGTGTGGCTGTGAACCTGTAAATTATTCCATGAGTATTTTAAATACAAACAGGATCACCTGCCATGGACAGGTTTCAGCTGAACTTCCAGACATAGCAGACCACGAAGAAGGAGAGACTGACTAATACCGAATATTTAGTCACTGGAAACCTTAGGAAAACAAGTGGAACACTGTCTGCACCGGAGTATTGAATATTGAAACATGATGAAGAGCACCAGAATATTATCAGATATAGGGCCAGAAGATGAACCCCTGAGGTTGAACTGATTGAACTCAGGTTCAACCCCTGAGGTTGAAATACAACTAGGGAAGAGCTGCCTCCTGAAAATAGATTTGACTCTGATGATGCAGATGGAGTAAAGCCTTTGAGACCTTCATTTGTTGATAGGGCAAAACTCAAAATGAAAAGAAATAGCTGCAAACATCCATTAGTAGTCAGAATATGGTATGTTATGAAGTATGAATCTAGGAAAATTGGAAATTGTCAAAAATGAAATGCATAAACATTGATATCCTAGGCATTAGTTAGCGGAAATGGACTGACATGGACCATTTTGAATCTAAAAATCACGTGATTTACTTATGCCAGGAATGACAAATGGCAAAGGAATGGTGTCACATTCATGATCAAAAGAGCATGTTCAATAAACTCATATGCATTCAAAAGTTGGACAGTGAAAAGGAATGCCATAGAATGATGCATTTGAGCTATGGTGTTGAAGGGGAATATTACAAGTTCCATGAACTGCCAAAAGAGCAAACCTATCTGTATTGGGAGTACAACCATAATGCTGCCTGGATGCCAGGGTGGCCACACTGTATCTCTAATAATTTGGACATGTTGCCAGGAGGGACCAGTCCTTGAAGAAGTGTATTGTGTTTGATAAATGGAATGTCAAGAGAAAAAGAGGAAGACTCCCATTGAGATAGATTGTCACAGTGGCAACAATGATGGGCTCAAATGTAGCAATGATTGTGAGGTTGGAACAGGACTGGGAAGTGTTTCATTCTGTTGTGTATAGGGTTGTTATCAATGAGTGCCAACTCAATGACACTTAACAAAAACAACATTAGTCCATTGGACTCATTGTTTTCATGGACCTTCTCTTTTCTTCATTCTTCTTTGCTTTTGGCAGGAGAGACCAATAGCTGCATCTTAGATGACATCTCAGAAAAATTTTAAGATCACAGTTTCTACTCATGTAAGTAGAATATAAAACTTTGTATTTGGATCTATATTATGACTATAGACCCTGGTGTCCTCCAAGCCTTGGCTCTTTTCATCTCTCAATACTAGTAGGCTAGAAAAACAATCAGAAAAAAAAGATTGAAAAGATCTGAAGAAATTCTAAGAATTATTTGGGATACCATGAAGGGGAACAACTTATTAGTGATTGGAATTCCAGAACAGGAAGAGACAGTAAGAAGCATGGAGAAAATTGACAAATATTTGTTGGAAGAAAACTTCCCTAAATTCATGAAAGACCAGAAATTGAACGAAACACAAACAGGATAGATTCCAAAAGAAAATTACCAAGACATGTCATAATCAAACTTTCCAAAACCAAAGACTGAGAGCAACTCAGGAATACAAAAAAGTTACCTACAAAGAAGACTCAATAAGAGTTAGCTCTGATTTCTCAGCAGAAACCACACAGGCAAGAAGGTATGGCATGACATATATAAAATCTGTTCCACAAATATAAAAAAAGTAGCATGTTTTCTGGTAAACAGAAATTAAAGGAATTTGTGTTGACCAGACCAACTTTACAAAAATTCTAAAAGGTTTTCTGAGACGCAACCACCTGAAATTACCATATATGACAATACTATGCAGAACTCAATTCAGATATGTTGTTGTTGTCAAATGCTGTTAAGTCAGTTCTGACCCATAATGACCCTGTATAGGGTTTCTGAGGAGCAGCTGGTGAGCTTGAACCACTGATCTTGAAGTTCAAATGGCGTTGCAGTCTGGTGCATTAACCCACAGTGCCACACCAGGACTCCCAATTCAGATATAGACATATTTAAAGTAAAGCAAAACCACAAGACTGAAAATAGGGGACCAGAGACATCACTGAAAATCAGTACACCTGCATATCAAAACAAAATAAAGAGTAAAAGAAAAAAGATTTAGTAAAATTTAACAGAAAGAAAATGAAATTGAAAAAAAAAAAAAAAAGCCACAAATAAAATGATTTCAACGCAGAAAATTAGTTTGGACAAAAAACCCACCAGCAACACAAAACAAACAAACAACAAAACAGACACACACACACACAGAGCAAAATGACAGCAATCAATTCATACCTTTCAATTATTATACTGAATATAAACGGATTAAATGCACCAGTCAAGACATAAAGAGAGCAGAATGCATAAGAAAAAAGTGAAACAAGACCTTTATCTCACACCATATGCAAAAACCAACTCATCATGGATGAAACACCTAAATGCAAATCCCAGAATTACTAAAGTCATCAATGAAAACATAGGGACAAATTTAAGGGCTCTAATACAGGACATGCTGTGCATGGGGTCGCTATGAGTCGGTTCCGACTCGATGGCACCTGACAACAACAACAATACAGGACACAAGGAGTCCTGGTGTAGCGCTGTGGGTTAATGCACCAGACTGCAAAGCCATTTGAATTGCAAGGTCAGCAGTTCAAGCTCAAGAGTCA
>NW_006408882.1:172313-174081 GCF_000296735.1 Chrysochloris asiatica
AGAAAGCTGGAGATAGATCCTTTTGATCCAGCCATTCCTCTATTTGGTATATATCCACAAGACATAAGAGCCAGAACACAAGTTGTTGTTGTTATTAAGTGCAATTGAGTCAGTACCAACTCAAAGCGACCCTATGTACAACAGAACGAAACATTGCCCAGTCCCTGGGCAATGTTGTTGTTTTGTTTTGTTTGTTTGTTTTTTGCTTTGAAATTTAGAAACAAATTTTATTTAAGATCTGAAATACAATTCCTAAAATATCAACTTTTCAGTAAACAGCAGTTACACAATGCATTGCCTCTATCATGTTAGAATGTGCATTAGACTCAAATACAAAAACCATCAAACAAACCACCATCCTTCAACAACTTGAGCAAAGATAGAATACCTAAGGAACAACATAGATGACTTGCAGAGGGTTGGGCTGTTTTACTTCAAGCACCATAAAAAAAAAAGAGAGAGAGAGAGAGAGCACAAATGCATGGGTTTTCAAGGTATATACATTAAGTTGAACGTTTGGCACTAGGAATCAGGGCATTTTGTCACGTAGCATTAACACGTATTAGAAAATTGTGTATCATCAAAGGGATAGAACCCCCAGCATTCAAGCAATGTTGTCAGATATAGTCTGGAAGGATGAAGTGGCTATCCAAGATTCTGAAACGAGGGATGGTTCTGTGATCAGGATCAGATCTTCTGACCCTTACTCTACAAACTTAGCTTTTCTGTATCTACGTGTCAGATACAACTCAACAGCACTTAACAATAACAACAATCACATTAATATTAAAAAAATCTATAAAAAGATCCATTCTAGGGAATTTGATTTTTAATAGACAAAGATATCTGTTGTGATTATTGCCAAATTTGAAAAATCAATCACAACCATTTGAAACCATTGCTCTAACTCTAATTTAAAATAATTGGGTACCTAAACAACTCGTGGAAGACCACAAATAGAAGCATTTGGATATCTGCAAACAAAATCTGGATTGATACTGGAAGGAAGGTAAAAGTTTCTTTTAAAAAAATAATTTCTTGTGACTAGACATGGATTCATCACTATGAGCCTGAGAGTAAATGGAAGAGTATGGAATGGAAACATTCTCAATCATCATCCAAGAAAAAGTTCAAAAGTCAACCTTGAGCTGGAAAATTGATGTTTACAGTTTTCTAGAATTCTCAAGGGCCAATATTGTAACACTATTAGAAAAAGTTCAATAATCAATAGTGCTCCTTATAGTGAGATGCTCACAGAAGAGCTAAAGCCTAAACTTTGAATTAAATGCAGAAGATAATGGCATTGTGATGTTGCACACCTGTGCCCACACTGTTGACAAAACTTCTGTTTTCAAAACTGTTCTGCAAAAAAACTGTTTTCAGGTGTTAAAGCATCCTCCCTATAGTCCTGATCTTGCTCCATCAGACTTCCACCTGTTTGGACCCCTAAAGGCAGCCCTTTGAGGATGAAGATTCACCTCTGATGAAAAAGTGAAGATGGTGGTTCATCTGTTGCTTGCAGCTCAGCCTAAAACATTTTTTTAAATAAAGAAATATGAAAGCTAAGGAAATAAGGGTAAATTTTTACAATTTGATGAACTTGACTTATACTCATGGGGGTAGTAGCTCTAAATACCAACAGAGAGGGAAGGAGTCTTCACATCAAGTATCAATGCTATCCCCTCTGTACACAGGGTAGATGGGGACAGGCAACTTAGACATTGCCTACCTAAAATGAAGGGGTGATAAAGGCACGGAATGACTGGCT
>NW_006408882.1:176236-180936 GCF_000296735.1 Chrysochloris asiatica
ATAATTCACAATAAAACATTTTAAAAAATGATGGGGATAAGATTTGTATGTTTCAATAGTAATTGTTATCATGACTAATTGTAACTGTCACAATTGTAAAGGTAGAAGTTTTGTAAGAAAAACAGGGGAGTAGTTAATCTTACAGTCCAGAAACAAAGGACCCTAGGACCATCAAGGGAAAAGAGGACAGGCAGAATGTGGGACCTTATCCAGAGATGGAGGCAGTGACACCAGAGATGGAGGCAGAGATGGGAAAATGGAGCGAGGAAGCAGCTGAGGACTCTAGATTCATGGGAAGAGACGGATTGAGATCTGGCATCCAGGAGACATACTTGCAGAATGTGCCCTTTGGTGGTGTAAATTATTATATATGCCCGAGTGTTTAAAAAAAAAAAAAGCTAAAATGAGTAGAGAAAAATACTGTTAACTGATGGTATATGGAGGGGATTATTATCATTGTAATGAAATAAGGTGTATTATTTGTTGCCTGTAAAGCTGATGATCTGCCCTGTAAACTTTCACTCAATTCACAATAAAAACATGAGAAAGAGGAAAGAAAGAAAGAAAGAAAAAGAGAGAGAGAGAGACAGAGAGAGAGAGAGAGAGAGAGAGAAAGTAAGAAGGAAGGAAGGAAAGAAAGACAAAGAAAGAAATATAAAAGTTTTTGATAGATGGACAAAGAGTATTGAAAAGCAAGGGGATTATGTAAAAAAATGATGTGTTTGTCATTTCCAAAAGTTAATCAAAATAAATTCTACAGGATAATTTTTTACTCACTCTTCATATATACACTAATGGAAATTGATAAGAAAATCACTGAGTTTTTAAAAGGTAATGTCTTAGTTATACAACCAAAAACAAAACCCAAACATACTGTCATTGAGTCAATTTCAATTCATAAACACCATATAAAATAGGGTAGAACACCTCACTAGGGTTTCCATGGCTGTAATTTTTACAGGACCAGAAAGTCCTGGAGCAGTTGATAAGTTTAAACTCTTGACCTAATGGCTAGCAGCCCTAGGGCTTACCGCTATGCCTCCAGTGCTGCTCTTCAATTTTTGTTTTCATTAAGCACCCTCAAGTTGGTTGGGAATCATTGTGACCCAATCTGTATAGGGTTTCTGAGGACTGAATGGAGGGTCTGAACCTCCACCATTGTAGTTAGCAGCCCAGTACTTATCCTATAGCACCACACTAGGACCTCCATAGTTATATAGTGTTGTTATATAGCAGAAATACCATAACCAGGTGGCTTTGGTGTTGGTAGGTGCAGTCCAGTCAGTTCCAACTCATAGTGATCCTATGTTCAACAGAATGAATCATTGCCTAGTATTGACTGCACCATCCTCACAATTCTGACTTTAACAAACAGAAATTTATTTTCTCACACTTTAGGAAGTTAGAAGTCTGAATGAAGAATGCCAGTTCTAGGAGAAATGTTTCTAATCTGTGGATATGGAGGAAAGCCCTTGCCATTTTCCAACTTTTGTTCCTGGGCCATCTTCATGTGTCTTGGCATCTCTCTTTTCCATCTCTGCTTCTTTAGCTTTCTTGTTAAATATGCTCTACATTTCAAAAGAGATTAACTTGAAACATTCTACACACTAGTACTGTCTCAGTAACATGCCAGAGACAACCCATTTCCAATGAGAACACAAGAGGTTTCTAACACCAGATAATTCCTCTCACAACTCTGGTATGCCAGGGAGTAACCACCTGACAAAGCT
This sequence comes from Chrysochloris asiatica, assembly GCF_000296735.1. NCBI lineage: Eukaryota > Metazoa > Chordata > Mammalia > Afrosoricida > Chrysochloridae > Chrysochloris > Chrysochloris asiatica. The sequence continues at coordinate 177,967 of NW_006408882.1, forward strand.
GGACCAATCAGATGTTTCTTCCTTGAGTTTTGTTTTATTTTTGAAGTTATAAAATATTTCATTTTTCTTGAATCAACCATGACCACTAATGGAAGCAGCATCCAAGAAATCAAATGAAATATTTAATTAGGTAATGCACAAAACCTTTATAAAGTGTTGAAGAACAAAGATATCAGCTTAAGGACTAAGGTATGCCTGACCCAAGCCATGCTATTTTCAATAGCCTCATATGGATGCAAAAGCTGGACAGTGAATAAGGAAGATCATAAAAGATGCATTTGACTTATGGTGTTGGAGGAGACTATTGAAAGTACCATGGGCTGCCAAAAGAACAAACAGATCTGTGTTGGAAGAAATGCAGCCAGAGTGTTCCTTGGAGGTCAGAATGGCAAAACTTTGTCACTCATGCTTCAGACATATTGTCAGGAGGGTTCAGTCACTGGAGAGGGATATCATATTTGGTAAGGTGGAGGGTCAGAGAAAAAGAGGAAGCCCCCCAGCGAGATGGATTAGCAAGGTGGCAGCATCAATGGACTCAAGCATGGCAACAATTGTGAGGTTAGCCCAGGATCAGGCAGTGTTTCACTCTGTTGTGTATAGGGTCTCTACGCGTCAGTAAGACTCAATGGCACCTAACAACAACAACATACTAGTTTCTATTGCCAGTTGACCTCCATTCTATACCTGTTATCAAGTTTTGTTTTGTTTTTGTTTTTGTTATATTTTATTTGGGGTGTGGGTCCTCCTTGATTTTTGACTCTTGACTGTAATGACAAGACAGAGTTAATGGGTAGAGTTTATTCATTCTAGCAATTACTACTAAGTTATTTCATGCTGTAAAAGACTCCTGTAATCTGTCTGCATCTCACTTTGAATTCCCCCATATATAGTTAACAATTTATCCTTTTAGCAGATTAGCCAGAGTCCATTTTTTTACTGGCAGCATAAAATATCATAAAGATGTGCATATATTTTAGTTGCATTTTAAAGCTCATTTTTCTGCTGAATCATCTGATTTTTATGCAAACAATTCTGACACTTAAATGTCATGAATTGTTGTTTTTTATATATGAATATGCTGTCATTTCATACAGCTAATTAAGATATAGTAGTCATAATACAATCATTCTAACAATGCATATATACAGTTGGTGGGGGTGTTATGCTACTTCTTTACTGTCTACCTGTTCTAGAATCATAAAAAGTATTTATTGTGAAATTGAAAATTTTGTTGAGATGGAACCCTTGAAAGGCTGAGTGGAATGAGTCCTAATAGTTAGGCATGCAAGAACTTGAACAAAATCTTCAGTCTCATTGCCAAGCAGAGATCAGTCTACAGGCCAGGAAGATCATTCTAGTATAATTGGTTATAAATGCAGACTCTCTGGCCTACTCTAAACTAAAATTTAAGAGATATCTAATATAATGATATACTTCCTCTACATGTCTTTTCCAAGGCATTTTAATGTAAATTTCCTCATGGCATTGTCATTCTAATCTTGTGATACATAGACAGATAACATTGCATCTCATTTTAGAAAGACAAGAGCTGAAAATTGAGAAGCTCATTGTTGAGGTTACCAACATTTAAGAATGATCATTCTGCACAATAATTTCCTTCTAAGTAGGAATCCTGTCAAAAATATCTGTTTTGAAAAGTGTGGTCAATCTCAGCTTTAAATCATTCATGCCTCAGCGTCTTTCTACTACAAAGATAAGCTAAAGCATTTTTTGGAAAATTCCAACTTTATAAAATTCTCTGATTTGAAATAAGCTTCCTTATATCCTTGAGTCTATCATAAAAATAAATTGAACTATTTTCCCAAATATTCTTCAAATAATCTCAAAATATCCCAAATAATATTCCTCTTTTATTAGAAGAAAGTTAGTCTGTCTTTTCTTGTCCAGAGTAATTTAGCTCAACCATTCTCGATAACATGTCAAAATCCCTCATCTTGGTCAATCTATTAAGAAAAATCAAAATATGCAGTGCTCTTACAAACACATTCCAAATCTTCTAACACAGTGTTGTTTTTGTTAAATACTGTCTAGTCAATTCTGACCCATAGCAACCCTATATAGGGTTTCCAAGGATCAGCTGGTGAGCTTGAACCACCAACCTTGCAGTTCAAATGACTTTGCAGTCTATTAGACCACCGTGCCACACCAGGACTCCATAGTCCAGTATAAAGAACAATACCCAAAATTTTCCATTATCTATATTGCCTAAAGTTAGTTAGCCTTGTTGTTGTTAAATGTCATCTGTTTCCTACTCATCGCAACAGTGTATAGCATTTCTCAGAGAAGCCAGTGAGTTTGAACTGTGACTTTGCAGTTAGCCATCCAGGGTTCATCCCCCAGCACCATGTTGTTGTTGTTGTTGTTAAGTCCTGTCAAGTCGGTTCTTACTCATAGCAACCCTGTTTAGGATTTCCAAGGAGTGGGTCGTGAGTTTGAAACACCAACCTTGTGGTTCAAACTGACCTGGCAGCCCAGAGCATTATCCCACACCAGGACTTCATATCAAGGCACACATATAACACCTTCATCTTATACTGAGGTTATGTATTCATATTAATATAAACTTTTGTTACATTTGGTTTCCCCCATTCTATCTCTGAGTTAATGGTTTGTTTTGTTTTATGTTCAAATGTAATGCATTTATTCTTTTTCAATGACATTTTGGGTTATGGCCCATCATCCCAGATTCACAAGGATGTTATAAATCTTGTTATACAGAGAAGATCAGACTCAAAGGAAAGATTCTCCCTCTCAAAAATAACCAGAACCACCCTTTTACTTGGTATCAGTCTCACAAACTTTCTTTGAAAGTGCACATATCTTCAACTAAGATGTTCAGGCAAAATAAATTTGTTAAAGCTCTGCAAAAGACAAACAATCATCAGTCTTCTGGCCAATGTTGCTTTTAAGTGCCTTCAAGTTGGTTCTGACTCATAGCAGCTCTCTATA
>NW_006408882.1:184246-185440 GCF_000296735.1 Chrysochloris asiatica
GTCTTGAATTAGAAAACAATGGATTTCTTGATTCTGCTACAAATTCCCCTAGCTGAAAACCTTCCAATCTTCTAAATATTCCCTTATATGTGGTTCAGAGTTCTAGCACCATCCCCTGATCCTGCTTGGCCCCGTAGTCTGTGTTGTTGCTGATGGAGCTTCTCACTGCACGTCTACCCGATCCACCATCTTGATTGTATCTGACTCATAGAGATCCTGTATAAGATTTTCAAGGAGCAACTGGTGGTTTGAACTGCCGACTTTATGTTAAGAGACCAGTGCTGATCCTATAGCACCATACCCATAGCTCTAGTAAAAGCTGATGGGATTTTCAGAGGGCAAATGATCATTTTCCTCTTTAAGTTATATATATATTTTTAACTTTGAGTTTTATAATTTAAATAATAAATAAGAGATTATCATAGGTATCAAAATAAAGTTTTATTGTTTACAAAACAAAATAGAAGACTGCAGTTTGAAAAGACCAAAATTGACTTTTCACTTTCAGCCTTGTCATTTATTGGAACCTGCCTTGTGGCAGTGCATGGGAGATTGAAATAGACAGAAAAACACATTCAGCAGTCTGGCAACCAAGGATCTGTAAAAAGCAAAAGGAATGCAGTTCTGTGCCACAATCCCATTTTCCTCAATTTCACTCCTCAGATCAACAGGTTCTTTGATAAGCAATGGAATGGAGGTCATCTCACCTTGGAAGTGGAATGAGCAAAGTAATGTGTCCTTCCTAGCAAGAAGACCCAGAAGAAGTAATTTGCCCTGTCTTTTTTCCATGACTAGTAGGAGATTTGCTCATCTGTGCAAAACCAAAGTTTTGTTCATTTCAAATACCTTCTTTAGACAGCATAAGAAACTATTATACACATGGGCCTCACCACATGGTTTATATAGAAATCAAATTGATTACATCTGCAGAAAAAGACAATGAAAAAGCTCCATATCATCAGTGAAAACAAGGCCAGGTGCAGACTGTGGAACAGACTATCAATTAGTAATATACAAATTCAAACTAAAGCTGAAAAAAATGAAAGGAAGTCCACAAGAGACAAAATACGACCTTGGATTTAGAGATCATCTGAATAACAGATCTGATACATTAAACATTAAAGACTGAAGACCCGAAGAGTTGTGGTATGACATCAAGAACAACAAACATGAAGAAAGCAAAAAGTCATTAAG
>NW_006408882.1:187207-188545 GCF_000296735.1 Chrysochloris asiatica
CCAAGATGGCCAAACTTCGTCTCTCATACTTCGGACACAGTCTCAGGAGGGACCAGTCACTAGAGAATGGTATCATGTTTGGTAAGGTTGAGGGTCAAAGAAAAAGAGGAAGACACCCAACGAGATGGCTTGGCCAAGTGACCACATTGATGGTCTCAAGCATGGAAACAGTAGTGAGGTTGGCCCAGGATTGGGCAGTGTTTCATTCTGCTGTGCATAAAGGTCACTATGGGTAGGTACCTACTCGATGGCACCTAACAACAACAATGCTGGATTTTGTTAAATGCCTTTTCTGAAGCAATCAATATGTTCATAAGGTTCTTTTCATTTTTCTTATTTATATGATGGATTATATTGATTGTTTTCCTAATGTTGAACCATTCTTGCATCCCTTGTAAGAATCCCACTTGGTCATGTCATATTATTTTTTTATGTGTTGTGGAATTCCATTGGCTAGGATTTTGTTTAAAATTTTTGTGTCTATGTTCATGTGGGGTATTGGTCTGTAATTTTCCTTCTTAGTGTTGTCCTTCTCTGGTTTTGGTATGAGGGTTATGATTGCATCAGAGAATGTATTAGGGAGTTTTCCATCCTCTTCTATATTCTGGAATAATTTGATGTTGGAATTTTTTTTTTCTTTTAATGTTTGTTTGTGAATTATGTGATAGTTTACATGGAAAACATTAGTTTTACATTCATCCTATCATATATCGTTTCATTGTCATGGTTACAATCCCCTCCATGCATCATCAACCAACCAAAGGGTATATCATACAATCAATCAAGCCTGCCCTCCCATCCTCCCCCCCACCCCACCCCACCCCGATCGTCTGCACACAGCCCCTCTTCCTCTCTGGATCTAAAATTCCCAGCTGCTCCATTTTTCCACGTCATCCTCTCTGCCTCCAGCTCAGGCTTCACTGCTTCTCTGGGTAATGCCCTGCTCTCAGCTCTTCTCCCTTGATGGTCCCAGGGACCTCCACTCATAGACTACAAAGTTAATCACTCCTCTCCTTGCTACAAAACATCTACTTTTACATTTCCAACCCTCACAATCAGTCCTGATAACAATTATTCACTATTGTATCACAAGTGACATAACCACATTTCCTTTCATCAGCTCCGCCTAGACTGATTGGATATTACTCAGTGGAGATTCACCTTTCTCCACATCCTCTGGATCTAGGCTCCCTCTTGAAAGCTTGTAAACCAGTCACTTCTTGCCTTTGTAGCATCCCCCATTTTGGATAGCAATGTCCAAGTTGCCCAGCCCTGTCTACTCTGTGTATGGAGGAGGTAGGTACTGCATCCATAGGTGTAGGTCAAGTTCATCAAATT
>NW_006408882.1:191090-192032 GCF_000296735.1 Chrysochloris asiatica
TTTTTTTTTGCCTGCATGGTTTCTGCTGAGAGATCTGAGCTTAATCTGACTTGCTTGCCTTTGTATGTAACACTTCTCTTTTCCCTAACTGCTCTCAGGATTATCTCCTTATCTTTGATTTTGGAGAGTTTGTTTATGATATGTCTTGGTGATAGTTTTCAGGGTCTATCCTTCTTGGATTTTGTTGTGCTTCTTGAATGCTCATCTTTTTTTGCATTTCAGTATGTTAGGGAAATTTTCTTCTAACAGCTCTTCAATTATCTTCTCTGTGAACTTGTGTGATTATGCCTTTTCTGGATGTCAATAAATCTTAAGTTATTCCTCTTCATGTTGTCCAATATTAATTTTAGACTTTCTTCAGATTTTTTAATACTTTTTTCTGCTTTCTCTTCTGTCTTAGTAGTATTGAGAGATTTGTCTTCCAGATCACTAGTTCAGGCTTCTATCTCTTCAGTTCTACTCACATGCCCTTGCAGCGTATTGTGCATTTCTGATATTTTATTATTAATCGTTTGGACCTCTTTCTGTAGGTTTTGAATTGTTTCCAATGTTGTATCTATCTTATTTGATTGCTCCTGTAGCACTTTCCTGACTTTTTCCTTGTTTTCTCAACTCCAGTGTAAAGTGTTTGATAACATTTTATAGTCAATTTTTTAATTCCTTCTCAGGCATTTCCAAAGCCTGCCTTCTTTATAGTATGGCTTGTAGGTCTACCTCTATATCATTTATCTCAGTCACTTTATCTTGTTTTTAGACATGTGCTGATCTGGTCATATGTTTCTGTTTCTCTGGCATATTCAGTAGTTAGCTGTTGCCTTAATGCTTAAATGAGTATGTGTTTTGGTATATTTTGTGTCCAGGATTGTGTCCAGGAAGATGTTATTAGGACATGGCCTTTCCTTTTCACTCTTCTTATTACTTGACTCAGAATAACTGTCACAG
>NW_006408882.1:192477-197772 GCF_000296735.1 Chrysochloris asiatica
TAAAGATTTACAGCCTCGGAAACCCTGTTTAGGGTCGCTATGGGTCGAAACCGACTCAACGGCACTTAACAACAACAACAACAACAACACTACCAGTAGCCTAATATGAGTATGACTTTAAAATCCTCTTTCAGCTTCTTGCCTTCAATGCAGCCTAAGAAATTTCAAGATGCCACTGTTGGTCATTATGATATAAATCAGAATTTAATTTCAGCGTGTTTTGTTTTCAATCTGCCTCTCTCTCTCCACAACCCCATTCTGGCCTTTTTCCTTGTGATAATCAGTTCAGTGTTGTCTGTGACCATTTTGCATTGCTGTTTGATTTTAAGTGGAAACTGTCCCTTTAAATTTTGAGGAAATCTTTGCTCATGTGTAGTAGAACCCTCTAGTTACCAGAATGGAGGTACACAGACTGCGAAAGACCAATGAACAAATAATAATTTTTAAAAAGTATATTAATGCCCACACCTTTATTTCCAAGTTTCTGTTAGACATCAGTCTGTGTCAGCTCTGATTCTTCCCCTATTCTGTCTTGCTCAAGATGGCAGCTTTGGGAACCACTGAGCCTGGTGGATTTGAAAGTACAAGATTTCTTGCTTCCATTACAAATTTCACTGCTTATAAACCTTCAAACTTTTAAAATATTCCTATATATATGGTTCAGGGTTCTGGAACCATCCCCTGAAACTGGTATTCTGTGTTATAGCTGACTGAGATCCTCACTGCACTTCTACCCTATCCACCATCAAGCCCACCTCCCCATAAATATGTTTTTAATGTAAAGCATCAAACAGTTCTTGTGGATATTTTGTATTTTGCAAATTCATAGATTAAAACCACTTTGAACTACAAGGTTGCAGTTCAAGTTCACCAGTCGCTTCTTGGAAACCCTATACAAGGTCATTATAGGTCAGAATGGATTCAATCACACTTGACAACCAACAGCATAGGTCAAAATAGGATGGTGGTTAGTATATAATAAGGTATTTCCATTATTTCATAAAACCCATATACCCAGACAAGACTATATATGTGCTTTTATAGTGAAGAATGGGTATTCCATAACTCTTAATTGTGCTCATGAAGAATCTGAACATAGACCAAGAGGCAATCATTCTAACAGAACAAGGGAATGCTGAATGGTTTTAAATAAGGAAAGATGTGGGCCAAAGTTGCATCGTTTCTTTGTACTTCTTCAATTTGTATACTGAGCAAATATTCAGAGAAACTGGATTACATGAAGACTGTGATAGTTTTCTAATTGTGACTGCTACCTTCTAATTTATTCTGTGACAAGCCATATCTTTGACACATGACTCAAGAAATATACCTTCATTTAATGCATGAATAGAATAAAATAAAACAATATACTTAGGGTGATAATAGTCTAGCTATATTAGTTAGGATAAATGTAAGTTCTGTATTTTAAAAATCTTAATGAGTTTACACAATATAATTTTATTTCCAGTTCACAGAAAGAACTAAATAAGACCATGGCATCAGCATTGGAGGGAGACTTATTAATAACTACTGGTATGCAGATGACATATCCTTGATTGCTGGAAATAAAGAAGAAAAAAAATACTCAATGATGAAGATCAAAAACTGTAGCCTTCACTATGGATTGCACATCGATTTAAAAAAATAAAATCCTCACAACTGGAGCAATAAATAACATCATGATAAACAGAGAAAAGATTGAGCTTGTCAAAGATTTCATTTTACTTGGATCCACAATCAGTGCTCATATAATAGGGAAAAAAAATCAATCAGCATATTGCATTAGGCACATATACTGCAAAAGACCTCTTGAAAGTGTTCAAGAACAAATATGTCACTTTGAGGATCAAGGTGTACCTGACCCAAGCCAATTGGCTCACATGCATGTGAATGTTGGACAATGAATAAGGAAGGCAGTAGAAGAATTGATGCATTTGAATCACAGTGTTAGAGAAGAATATTGAAAATACTACAGATTACCAGAAAACCAATGAATCTATCTTGAAAGAAATATTGTCAGAATGCTCCTTAGAAGCCAGGATGGTGAAACTTCATCTCTCATTACCTAGTAATTTATTAGAAGGTTCCAGTCCCTAGATAAGGACATAATGTTCAGAAATATGGAGGGTCAGTGAAAAAGAGGAAAACTCTGAAACAAGATGGATTGACACATTAGCAGCAATAATGAGTTCAAACATAGCAACGATTGTGAGGATGGCACAGGACCGGGCACTGTTTCATTGTGTTATGCATAGGATCACAATGATTCAGAGCTGACTCAGCACTTAACAACAATGGGATGTCTGAAAATAAAGAGACTCCAGAAGAGCAAGAATCTACCCAAAGTGACTCTGCATTATTACTACTGTCAGAGAATAAAAATACAGACAAACTGTTAAAACAAGAAAGGATGTTTTTTGTTTTTAAAAAGATTATAGTAAGAAGAGGAAAAAGACAAAAAGAAAAAAAAAAGAAAAAGAAAAAAGAATAGACTAAGGGAGAAGGAAGAAGCATTGCAAAAGAAAGGAAATCTTACATTGAGAGTAAAAAGCAGAACTAAGTTTGCATTTCACTCCTCTGCAGCAGAACTTTTGTTAAGTGCTATAGAGTCAGTTCCAACTCATAATGACCCTGTATGCAGGTTCCAAGAAGTGGCTGGTAGGTTTGAACCACCAATCTTGTGTTTATCCAAAGCAGAACTGAGAGCCCATTAAAAGAAAGTTAGGGAGACAGGCAACTGGAATGCAGGCATTCTCTAAGATTGCGATTAAGGTCTTTCTGTTCAGAATCTTTTCAGTTTCTTATGATAAGTTTATGTGGCTCCTGAGAGAAGTTGGGATATAATATATATAAAATATTTTTTCTAGAGACAAAAGTTGGGTACTTGAGAGAGGAAGTTTGTGGAGATAAGATAGGGACACTTCTGGTGTGGCGCTGTAGGATAAGCATTTGACCATATGGTTGGTTTGAACTGCAAGGTCAATGGTTCAAACTCACCAGCTGCTTTTCAGAAACCCTAAACAAGGTTGCTGTTAGTTGGAACCGACTTGATGACATTTAACAGCAACAACATTCTTAAGTTATTTAAACAAAGTATATTATTAAGCTTATGTTTGTCAATGTTTTGCAATAACTCAGGAACACACAAAAGTGGAGAATTTTCCTTAAACATCCAATACCAGTAGACTCCAACTCATGTGATCTAAAGTGTGTCATAGTAGAACTATGGTCCATAGGATTTTCAATGACTGATTTTGCATAATTAACATGTCAGGTCCTTCTTAGGCACCTAAAGATGGATTTGAATCTCCAATCTATCAGTTAGCACCCGAACATGTTGATCATTTCACCACCCCATGGACTCTCCTTTAACAAAGTATTCCTATAAAGTTTTTTTTTTGTTTGTTTTTTTTTGTTTTTTTTTACAGAAACAAAAGAATAAAGACTTACTTTGCACTGACCAGTGAATCTTTTATAGTGAGTCTTGGATTATAAACAAGTTCCATCCCCAAATATGTCTTTATACATAAATTGCAACAGTTAAATATGGTTTATATTTTATGTCAGTTACTCAACATTTTGTCTCAGTATATACTGTGTCTTTCTAAGGGTTAAAACATTGAAGAAACACTTCCCGAGACTCTAAAATATTTTTAACGCAATTTTCGTGTTGTTGTTAAGAGCCTTTGATTCAGTTCAGATTCATACTGATCCTGCATGGTATTTCTGAGGAGCAGCTGAAGGACTTGAACTGCAAACCTTGGGATTAACAGTCCAGTTCTTATCCTACAGTACCACACCAGGTCTCCATAATAATACATTAATAAAAAGTTAAACATTTTTGAAGTATGTTGTAAAGTAGTGCCCATTTATTATTACAAATTGTTGTATGTACCTTACATTTTTAATATAATAAGCTTATGTTTCATAACTATGGATGTACATAAAGCAGACATTGATAATCTGGTAGTAGGTTTGTAATTGTTGCTGTTGTGTGTCTTCAAGTTGGTTACAACTCATAGTGAACCTCTTTAGGATTTCTGAGTCAGTAGAGTTCTATGGGAGCTGAAACATTTTCTTTCTCCCTCAGAGTGACTGGAGGATTAAAGCTACCAGTCTTGTGGTCAACAGTCTAACATACAACCCAAAGCCACCGGGGCTCTATTATAGGTTTATAATTAGCCTCTAGGAGAACTTTTGTTTCTTCTCTTTGCAATTAACTGTATTTAACCAGCTTCCCATACAATGTGTACTCGGTAAATAAGTAATGTTTTGATCTACCAGTAACCTCTGAATAATCAGATTTAAATGGTTTGCATGTATCTGCTATTCTTATCAGTTATTAGAAGTAATTCTCCTTAAGAAAAACATGATCACATATGTTTACAATAGCACACAGAAAATAGTAATGCAAATACAAGAGGATAGTTGTTGCTTAATCTCAGGGATCAAATTAATATTTTTCACATGTCTTCTCAATTTGATACAGTTATATAGAGTTGTTGAGTCACAACAGACTCACGGCATTTAAAAAAATAACGATTCTAAGAAATGATTTTTGTGGCTTCTTTTATCAACCGTATCAACATATCTTATTTTCCAACATTCTCTTATAATGTTAACTTCATAACCAAAAAATTAGGCTTAGAAGGGGCAGAAGGAATAGGATTTTGGTCCATTCTGTTCTCATGACTTACCTATTATCATAAACACAAATCAGCACTAGTAAATTGACAGCTGAACATGGTCTCACAATAGAATTATAAAGACATTATCATATACAATAAGGTTCTTTCCCTAAGCAAATGTATCTCTCACTCCTTAACAGAATGCAGAATTAGTTCATAAGGAATTTCACCTTAGAGGAAAATCTCTAATCAATAAATTTTCATTAAAAATTTTCAAATAGTATATTTCTCCGTTGATAAGATTCTTGTTTATTGGTCCAGTGGTGAGGATTTTTGTTTTTCCGACATAGAGCTGCAACCCATACCGAAGGCTGTGTTCTTTGATCTTCACTGAAACTTCAGCTATAGTGATCATTAAATACAAACCAGTTATTCGATATGTGAATATTTACATGGAATCTCACACTAACAGCCTAATAGATAGACCAAGAGGCAGTACTTCAAACAGAACAAGGGAACACAGAATGGTTCAAAATCGGGAAAGCTGTGCAACAGGATTATACTGTTTCACCAAATTTACTCAATCCATATGCTGAGCAAGTAATCTGAGAAGCTGAATTATATGAAGAAGAACATGGCATCAGGTTTGAAGGAAGTCTCATAAACA
>NW_006408882.1:198746-205588 GCF_000296735.1 Chrysochloris asiatica
TATTGAAAGTGCCATGGGTTGCCAAAACAACCAACAGATGTATGTTGGAAGAAGTGTAGAAGAGTGTTTCTTGAATGCCAGGATGGCCAAACTTCTTTTCTCATTCTTTGGACATATTGTCAGGAGGGACTAGTCATTGGAGAAGGATATCATGTTTGGTAAGGTTGAGGGTCAGAGAAAAAGAGGAAGACCCCCAGAAAGATGGATTGTGGCAAAGTGGCAGCATCAATGGGCTCAAGTGTGGGAACAATATTGAGGTTGGCCCAGGATCAGACAGTGTCTCATTCTGCTGTGCATAAGGTCTCTGTGAGTCGGTACCATCTTGATGGCACCTAACACAACAAAACCTATTGCACAAGACATCTTTATAGTGTTCAGGAGCAAATATTTCAATTTGAGAGCTAAAGTGCACTGGAAGACCATAGAAGAATTGATACATTTGAGTTATAGTGTTGGAGAAGAATATTAAAGGTACCATGGACTGTCAGAAGAACAAACAAAACTGCTGGAAGAAGTACAACTTTGAATACTTCTTAGAAGCCAAGATGAACAGACTTCTTCTCTTATATTTTCAGCTTACTATCAGGAGCGATCAGTCCCTGGAGAAGGACATTATGCTTGGTGAAGTAAAGGGTTAGTTAAAATGAGGAAGACCCCAACGAGATGGATAGACATAGTGACAGTAACAATGAACTCAACACAGCAGCAGATGTGAGAATGGAGCAGGGCCAGACAGCATTTCATTCATTTCTATGTATCAGAACCTATCCAATGGCACCTGACAACATCAACTGCTATTGCCTGGTTTATCATATCTGATGTACATGCTAAAATGCAAAAACAATAAGCAAAAAAAAATCTGAAGAAACAAAGCAATATCAGAATCATATTCAGACATGAAACACATTTGATTACACTGGAAATTTATTTTTTTTTTAGTTATGCATGTATATAGGGTTCCTGGTGTGGTGTTGTGGGATAAAGCATTGGATTGCAAGATTGGCTTGAGCCTCAAGACTGGAAGCTCAAACTCACCAGCTGCTCTTTGGAAATCCTAGACTGGGTCGTTATGAGTCGGAAATGACTTGACAGCCCTAAATAACAACAATGGGAAAAGTGTATAAAATATAAGAATAGATTGGTAGTGTAAGCAGTGCAATGGAAATTCTAAGAAAAAAAAAATGCCAGAAATAAAAAACACTGCATCAGTAATGAAGAATGTCTCTGATGGATGCATCACTAAACTATATGTATCCAAGGAAACAAGCAATGAGTTAAAAATGTCAACAGAAACTTCCCTTACTGAATTAAAAAGAGGAAACAAGAATGGGGAAAAAAAATGCACAAAATGTAAATAGCAGTAGGAGAAAAAAAGAAAGGATCAAAAGAAATATTTGAAGTACTACAGGCTAAAAAATTCCCCAAATTAATGCCAGACACCAACAGAGATTAACAAAATTTAGAGAACATCAAATAGGTTAAATACCAAAAGTTCTACACCAGCACGTTGTATTCAAACTATAAAGCAAAAGAAAAAAAGAGAGAGAGAGAGAGAGAGAGAGAAATCCTGAGGGGGTTGGTGGGAAACATAAGAAGAATTTAAATCTATATCAAAACAGTCCTGTTGTGGCACTATAGGATAGGCACTGGTACTGCAAAGTACACCATTGGTGGTTCAAAACCATCAGCAGCTCTTGGAAACCCTATACAGGGTCACAATGAGTTGGCACAGACTCAATGACACGTAACAACAGCATCGTATCAAAACAAAGATAAAATTACATCAGACTTATCAGCTACTACACAAACAAGAAAAGGAGGAAGTAAAATATTTAAAATGTTATAGGAGGGAAAAAAACATTGTTTTCTAAATCTGCACCTAACAACAACAACAACATGTCTGCTATCACAAATTACTACTAACAGAGTGACTTAAAACAACAGAAATTTATTCTTTCATGATTCTGGAGTCTAGAAGTCTGAAATATGAGCCATGTTTTCAGAAGACTAAGGGTAAATCTGTTCTAATGCCTTTATCTTGGCATATTTTGTTGTTGTTGTTAAGTGCCATCGTGTCACCCATAGTGACCCTGTATAGGGTTTCCAAGGAGCAGCTGGTAAACGTGAACCACCAATCTTGCAGTTCAAATGACTTTGCAGTTTGACCCATAAGCCCACAGCACCACACCAGGACTCCTATTAGTATTGTGAAAATTGTTGGTATCATTTTGCTTGTTGCAGGATAGTCCCAATCTCTACTTCTATCATCACATGTTGTTTTCCTTATATAATGGTGTCTCTGTTCTTATTATCAGGATACTGTTACACGGAATTAGGGTCCATACTAATTCACTATGACCTCATATTAACTTGGCTGCATTTTCAAGTACCCTATTTCCAAATAATTTCACATTCTTCAGTTTAAAATGTCAACATTTATTTCTGAGCATTTAATTAAATCCATAACAAAAAGAATGACTTTGCACACTTCTAAGTAATGGACTCCTAAAATATTTAAAGCTAACATGATGCTTTAATTGATAAATACATCCAACATTTAGGGAAGAAATTATACCAATTCTCTTCAATCTTTTCCAGAACAGAAACAGGAAACATAGCTTATCCTGTGAGACCAAAAACAAATAAAACCCAAACCGCTGCCACTGAGTTGATACTGACTCATCACAACCCTATACATGGTCTCGACAGAAAGCTTCATCTTTCTTCCTCAGAGTGGTTGATGGATTTGAACTTCCAAATCTGTGGTTAGCAATCCAATGCTTACACTACTGGTCCACCAGCACTCCTACCCTAATATGTAAGCCATATAAGGACAGTACAAAAAAAAAGGAAAAGTTAATCTAATACCTTTCACAAGAAAACATGTAAATTCCCTCAACAAAATTTTGTTGTTGTTAAGTGGTACTAAGTTGGTTCTGACTCCTATAGACCCTGTAAAGGGTTTCTCTGGAGTTTGAACTGCCAACCTTGCAAAGTTAGAAGTTCAGTGCTTATCCATAGTGCCAGACCTGGGCAAAATAAAAACAGAAAATAATATTCAACACTATATATAAAATATGATGCAATGAGATTTTTCCAGGTATGGAAATATGGTTCAATGTTCCAAAATCAATTAATTCAATCCATCAAAATCTGATAAGATAAATAAAACCTGTCTTTATTCACAGATGAGACAATTGTCTATGTGCAAAATCCCAAAGAAGTGACAAAAATAAATCTTGGAACTACTAAGCAATTATTCCAAGATTTCAAGTACCAAACTAATATACAAAAGTCAAATTTCTTCCTAAATGCCATCAATGAAAATTAAAATTGTTAATTAAAATCTTAATACCATTTCCATCATCACCAAAAAATAAAATATGCAGGTGGAAATATAACAAATATATACATGATTTATATAAAGAAAGTTATAAATGATCTAAATAAGGAAAGATATTTAAAAAATTAAAATAAATGGTAGCTACTTCACATTCCAAGGAGCTCTGGTAGCACAGTGGTTACAAATCGGGCTGCGAACCACAAGGTCAGCAGTTCAAAACTACCAGCTGTTCTGTGGGAGAAAGATGAGGCTTTCTGCTCCAGTAAAGATTTACAGCCTTGGAAACCCTGTGTAGGGTCGCTATGAGTCGGAACCGACTCCACGGCAAATAACAACAACAACTTCACATTCCAATGTAAGAAGCTTTGGACTGAGAACCACAAGGTCTATGGTACAAGCCTGCCAGCTACTCTGGGGTGGAGTGGGGGGAGATGAGGCTTTCTGCTCTCTCGAAGATCTAAAAGCCTTGGAAACCATATACAAGGACACTATGAGTTAGAATTCACTCAATGACACTTAACAACAACCTCATGTTCAAGGACAGAAAGACCTGATGTTTTTAAGACGTTGATTCTTTCCAATTTGATCTATAAATTCAATGCTGTTGCAGTCAAAACCCTTGAAGATTATTTTGTGGATATGGACAAACTGGTTTATCAATGTGAATCAAAAAGTATTGCTACCAGGAATCTACTTCTTACATGCATGGGTTTATTAAAGAAAAAAAAATTGTTTAAATGTGCCCCTGCAATCAGTGGATGGTTACAGATAAGCTGTCATAGTGATAAGCTTTGCCTAATCTTGGACTCCTGGTGTGATACTGTAGGATCAACACTAGACTGTGAACCACAGGTCAGCAGTTCAAACCTACCAGCTGAAACCCTATACAGGGTCGCTATGAGTCATAACCAACTGGACAGCATGTAACAACAATAATCTTATTAGGGTACCTTCAAAACAAAAAAAAAGTTAAGTACAGTCAAAGTAAGCCAATAAAATTCAGGGTAGAGAGGTTCTGCTCAGTGTTATTGTGACAGCTTTTGGGGACTCTAAAGGAGCAATCTTGACAGAGTTTATAGAAGGATACAGGAAAATCATGGAGGTGCTTACATCGAAAATCACACTGCTATCAAAAAGACTGAGGAATTCTCTTCCTTTACAACAATGCATTCATTCATTCTTTGGAGGGTAACACGGATTCTTGTATAAGAAATTAATTGGGAAACATTATCCCATCCAGCCTACAGCCCTGAATTTGCCTCTTCAGATTTCATTCTGAAAGAACTCAAAGAACTTTTCAAAAAAATAGAATTTGAGTTGCTCTATACCGCCCAAAGTTGTTATTGTTGTAAAGTGCCATTGAGTCAATTCTGACTCACAGCAACCCTGTACAAGGTTTCTCAGGAGCAGCCAGTGGGTGTGAGTCACTGGCCTTGACATTCGAAGACCAATGCTTATCTTTCATTGCCATACCAAAAAGGATTAGAAACATGGAAGCACTGTTTTGAGATCTAGAACTATATGAAGAATATGTCAAGAGACACCTTCACATTTTGATATTTTTGTTTAATAAAGGTTTCTATAATTTTGTAGCAATATTTTTTTTTTTACTTACCTTCATAAATGGAAAGTAAAAAGAAACAGAATAACTAATACAATGCCTGACAAGAAAAAGTTGGAAAACAACACTATGCAACTTCAGGAATTGCTATGTCATTGTTGGGTGTGGTCGAGTCTTTTTAGTGACTTTTATTTGCATTCCTATTTTACTCTGACTTCCACCTCACCAAACATGCCATCCTTCTCCAGGGACTGGTACATTCTGACAATATGTCCAAAGTAGGAGAGACGAAGTTTGGCCGTCATGGCTTCCAAGAAGCACTCTGGCTGGACTTCCCCAACAGGGATCTGTTTGTTCTTTTGGCAACCCATGGTACTTTCAGTATTCTCCTCCAACACCATAGCTCAAATGCATCAATTCTTTGATGATCCAGTTTTCACATGCATATGAGGTTATTGAAAATATCATGGATTGGGCCAGGCACACCTTAGTCCTCAAGCTGACATCTTTGCTCTTCAACACTTTAAAAAGGTCTTGTGCAGCAGATTTGCCTAATGCAATACGTCGTTGGATATCTTGACTGCTGCTTCCAGGAGTGTTGATAGTTGATCCAAGAAGATTGACAACCTAAATCTTTTCTCTGTTTATAAGAATGTTATTTATTGGTCCAGTGGTGAGAATTTTTGTTTTCTTAGCATTGAGATGCAATCCATATGGAAGGCTGTACTCTTTGATCTTCATCAGTAAATATTTAAGTCCTCTTCACTTTCAGCAAGCAAGGTTGTATCATCTGCATATAGCAGGTTGTTAATGAGTCTTCCTCCAATCCTGATGCCACGTTTTTCTTCATAGAACGCAGATTCTCAGATTATTTGCTCAACATACAGGTTGAATAAGTATGGTGAAAGAATACAACCCTGGCGCAAACCTTTCTTAATTTTAAACCATTCAGTATTCCCATGATCTCTTCGAATAACTGCCTCTCAGTCCATGTGCTGATTCCTCATGAGCACAATCAAGTGTTTCAGAATACTCATACTTTGCAATATTGTCCATAGCTTGTCATGATCCACACAATCGAAAGCCTCTGCGTAGTCAATAAAGCACAGGTAAACATCTTTATAGTATTCTCTGCTTTCAGCCAAGATCCATCAGACATCAGCAATGATATCCCTCATTCTACATTCTCTTCTGAATCCAGCTTGAACCTCTGGAAGTTCTGTCAATGTATGCTTGCAGCTGTTTCTGTATTACCTTTAGTATGGGATATCAAAGATATTGTCTGATGGTTTCCACATCCCATTGTGTCACCTCTATTTGGAATGCGCACAAATACAGATCTCTTCCAATCAGTTGGCCAGATAGTTGTCTTCTAAATTTCTTGGCAGAGATGAGTGCTCCACTGCTGTCTCGCTTTCATGAAAGATTTCAATTTATATTTCAATTCCCAGTGCCCTGTTCTTTGTCAATTCATTCGATTCCCCTTGGCTCTTGATCATATACTACCTCTTAAAATGGTTGAACATCAACCATTTCCTTTTAGTACAGTGACTCTGTGTATTCCTTCCATCTACTTTTGATGCTTTCTGCATGGTTCAATAATTTGCCCAGTGAATCCTTCAATAATGCAAGTTGGGTGTGAATTTTTTTCTTCAGTTACCTAGCCTGAGAAATGCTGAGCATGTTCTTCCTTTTTGGTTTTCTGACTCCAGAACTTTGCACATGTTGTTGTAACATTTTACTTTGTCTTCTGGAGTTGATTTTTGAAATTTTATGTTTAGTTTCTTGTACCTCATTTCTTCCACTTCCTTTAGCATCTCTACACTGGAGAGCAAGTTTCAGTGTCTCTTCTGACATCCATTTTGATCTTTTCCTTCTTTCTTGTCTTCTTAATGACTTTTTGCGTTCTTCACGTATGATGTTCTTAATATCATCCCA
>NW_006408882.1:206026-213285 GCF_000296735.1 Chrysochloris asiatica
TTCCTCTTTGTTCCCAACCTTTGCATTCCAATCACTACTAATGATCAATACATCTTGATTGCATGTTTGATCAATTTTAGACTGAAAAAAAATTGGTAAAATTCTTCAGTTTCATCATCACTGGCTTTGGTGATTAGTGCATAAATTTGAATAATAATGGTATTTACTGGGCTTCCTTGTAGGGGTAAGGATATTATACTATCAACAGACTGCATTCTACTTCTAAGATGGATTTTGAAATGCTCTTTTTGACAATTAATGTGACAAAATTTCTCTTTCATTTGTTGTTCCTGGTTTAGTAAACCATATGGCTGTCTGATTCAAAATTGTCAATGCCAGTTTATCAGCTCATTAATGCCTAGTATATCTCTCCTTATGCACTACATTTAAATTTTTACAACTTCTAATTTTCTCTAGATTCATACTTAGTGCGTTCTTGTGTTGATTTTTAGTTGATGTTTGCAACTATTCTCATTTTGAGTTGTGCCCCACCAGCATACAAAAGTACTGAAAATTTTTCTGCATCTACTTAATTAAGATCAACTCTACTTTTAAGAAGCCCAATTTTATTCAAAATTTTGAGTATTATTCCACATTTTCTGTCACTCTATCCAGGACCTCCTAATGTGTTTCTCTTCAGAGCAGTTAGTAGTTTAACAACAACAATATTGAACAATGTTCAATAGCAAGTTTCAGAATCTTTTCTGACATTTTTTTTTTAATTTTCTTTCATGTGTTTTTAACAATCTTTTGGTCTTTACATGTATGTTTTCTTTGATGTCATCTTTCAACTTTTCTGTTTTTTCATCATTAGTGTTTAATATGTCAAATATACAGCTGAATTTAGAAACCCTCTCAATAGTCTATGCCACAATGATGGATAGATAGATAGATAATAAAAATGATGATGTTGTTGTTGTTAAGTGCCATCAAGTAGAACTGGCTCATAGTGATTTTGTATAATGTTTCCAAGGGGTGACTGGTGGGTTTGAACTGCCAAACTTACACTTAACAGCTGAGTGCTTATCCTATAGCACCACACTAGTACTCCAAACAGATAATGTTGTTTGTTGTTGTTAAGTACTTTGAAGTCTGTTTCAATTGATTGCAACCCTATATAGCAGGAGTGGGGAATGTTCAGACCATAGGCCTTAAAAGGCCCATGAAATTGTTTGGTCTAGCCTTGCCAAGGCAATCTCAGTCCTAGTTATCACATGTTTATTGTTGTTGTTAAGTGCTGTCAAGTTAATTTTGACTCATAGCAACCATGTATAGGGTTTCTGAGGAGCAGCTGGTTTACTTGAACCTCCAACCTCACACTTCAAACTGACCTTGCAGTCCAGTGCATTAATACACATCCCACACCAGGACTCCCTCATCACTTTTGTTAAGTCCCTACCACCCATAGCAACCTTGTATGGGGTTTCTGAGTAGCAGCTAGAGAACTTGAACTGCTGACCTTGTAGTTCAAATTGACATTGCAGAACAGCACATTAACCTATATGCTAAAACAGGACTCTAGTGATGAGTTAATTGGATATTCATCCAAATATAGCAAGCTACTTTTTAAGTTGATAATTTTGTATGGCCCATGAATAAGGTTATAAATGTTGGATGATAAAGGTTTCCCACCCCTGCTATAAGCGTTTCTGAGTAATGGCTTGGGGGGTTGACCCACCAACCTTGCAATTACAAGTCCAGTGCTTATCCTATAACACAGTGCCAAGATGTCAAATAAATGATAGTAGGATAGAAATATGAAATTAAATATTAAAAATTATTATTTTAAAGGAAATTAAGAGGTTATTGTATCAGTGAGATAATAAAAGAATACTGGCCCCAAAGTAAACAGTAAAAAGCATGTTGAGAAAAGAAAGAAACTCCTTCTGAATTGTTGATTATTTAAAAAATAATTCTAAGCATCTTTATTTTCTAATCTGTAGAATGGTAGCTTTAGTTATGGCACCAATATTAGAGCCTATCTAACTTCAGGAGGAATAAAGCAAGTCAAGATCAACACAAGGATGCTCCCTATGAGGTAGAGGTTAGATGTACTTTCATCTTCCAACCTTTCTACCAATTATAACACCAGCTCTTCTCCCTTCATGGCATTTTCTACTTCCCTGCTCATTTCCATGATCTTTTACAATGGTCACAGAGGACTCATTGACCACAAAGAAATAGCAGGGTATGACTCAGGATCAGGATCGGGAAGCAAGTAGACAAAGTGTCCCTTCTTCAATGCAGGACAGCTCTCTCAGCTCCTTTTGGCTGTGCAGAAATCATTTTAATCGCTTCAGGACAGGCTTCCTCTTGGTCCATTCATGACAGGTTTTTTGACCCTGCTATTTGTTTCTACCTGTTCTGGTACCAAGTCCTTCCTGGCCTCTAACTCTCATCTTTTTTCTTCTTTCTGCTTTTTTCTGCTACTTCTCTTCCTGTTTCTTTCTCTCTGAAGGATCTCTGTGGTTAGCTTCTTATATAAGCAACTTCTTTTCAATTTCAAACTGACCAATCTCCTCTCAGTAGGCTACAGAAAATCCATGTGCATGGCAGGGTATAGTCACTTCATTTGTATAGTCTATTGTCCAGTTCTTGCAAAGTACATACCAATCACAGGCAGGTTACAACCCAGGACCAGGAAAAAAAAATCAAACAACTTGTTTAAAGACCTAGGAAATGTCAATCAACCTGGACAATAGCAATAAACCCTCTGGCATAGAAAAATAGGGCAAAAATAACTTTTCAGGGCTTAATGGAAGAAAATATTTCAAGTTGGTTTTCAAAAGAACTGAAGCATAAAGCCACATAAAGGAACTCATGATCAAACACAATGTTAATTGTTGAGTGGCATATACATAACAAGCCCAATTTTATAATGTAAATAGCATTATCTTCAGTTCACAGTTAAGATAATTAAAGCCCCCAAAGAATAAAAATATACCCAAGATCACACAGTTTATTAGCAGATCAAGGGTTTTCCAATTCCAAATTGAGAATTCCTTCTAATATGCAAGGTGCATTTTGCCAATAAACATTACTGCTTAAATTTGTTTTTTCATGACCCTTTTATAGGATATATATAAGGTGGAATCTTTTTTAATACTAAAAAAACAATGTTATATGAGATAGAAATTTTCCAGGAGCACCAAGATTATTCACATTTGAATGTGTGGGTGGGAGAATTCAAGTGACATCTGTTGCCCCTCCACGGTCCAGCACACAGAACTATAAAAATGCAAAATGTTCTTTTTTTTCTTTAATGAACCATCAGTCCCAAAGGAATCAGTCAAGGGAGAAGACAGAGTTTAAACTGAACTATAGGACCATTTCAAAGATAATTAGAAGCTAAAAATTTCAATGCAGTGTTGTAGAGCAAGGAAAGAATAAATTGGCAGGTTGTATTCTATCCACTGTCAGACTATGTAATTCAGCCAAACACTATTCTCTTTTGTTTGACTAGCATGGCCTTCACTGTACTCAGGAAGTAATATGAAGAGAATGATGATAGTCCTCTCTCATCTTTTGTATGCTCTTTTGGAATAATCAATAATTACCTGAATAATTGCATCAAAAATTGAAACAGGTATGAACCATTGCTGTCCCTAGATGTGGACCAACAAAAAAGTATAACAGAAAAAGGCTAGAAATAGTGAGGACATGTGAGTGAAAATGAGAAATAGAACTAAGAGGTTAGAAGAGTTCCATGGTGTCCCAGCTCCAGTTCAAAATTGCACAGTTCAATACCGCATCTGTGAGAGTTGATTGCTGACAACCATAGTGCTTGAGTTCAAAGCCAAAGCCACCTCAAGCATTCATTTCTGGAAATTATCCTAGGAGCACTGAGGTCTTTGGAAACCACAGTGTCTACCATGATAATACATTGTTCTGCTCTACTCTTCAGTAAATTTGTTTCCACAGGTGTGGCACTATAGAATAAGAAAGGTCAGAAGTTCAAACACACCAACCACTCCTTGGAAACCCTATACAGGGTCACTATGAGTCAGAAAAGACTCAATGGCACTTAACAACAATAACTGATTAAAGAAAGCATTTATTAGTTAATTCTTTCTCTCACAATCATATGTCTAACATCATCTATGCTGAAGTCAAATCACATTGTTTTCTTAGAAAAGAAAAGAAGAAAGTTTTCTTTGAAACGCTTCAAAAATGTGTACTTAAAAAATTTATATATTATTGAAATAGACAATTTCAAATCAATGAAATGGCTAACAAATATGGTATATATGAGGGAAAGCAACTGAAGTTGCCAAAACATTTTTTAGTTCTGCCATATAAGCCAGAGTTCACTGACATGAGAAATGGAAATAATACTCACCACTATATACTTTACAGAAAATTTAATTAATCAGAAGTTTATTCAGCACATACTATACACCTTCTGTGGTAGCATAGTGGTGATGAATTGGGCTGCTAACCTCAAGGGCAGCAGTTCAAAACTACCAGCAGTTCCTTGGGAGAAAGATGAGGTTTTCTGCTACCATAAAGACTTACAGCCTCAGAAACCCTGTACAGGATTGTTATGAGTCGGTACCAACACTACAGCACACCACCACCACCACTCTGGTAGTGTAGTGGTTATGAGTCGGGCTGCTAACCTCAAGGTCAGCAGTGCAAAACTACCAGCCATCTCACAGGAAAAAGATGGGGCTTTCTGCTCTCATAAAGATTTACAGCCTCAGAAAACCCATGTAGAGTCACTATGAGTCAGAACTGACTCGACAACACACCACCATCACCACTAACTTCCAGATACACTATGTGTGGAGAAAAGTCAATTTCTCTTTCATTTAAGCCATTTTTGAGAGTAGTTTTCTATTATCTAATAGTTTTGTTATAAATGTGAGAACGAAACTTAAGTTGCCAGAAAAAAATTCAAGTTTTCAAGGATTTCATTTTACTTAGATACAAAGTCAATGACCATGTGGGCAGCACTCAATAACTATAAGGATCATTGGATTGGGAAAACCTGCAGCAAAAGATTTCTTAAAAGTGTTCAAAAGTAACGATGCCCTTGTGAAGACTAAGGTGCAAATGACCCAAGTCATGGTATTTTCAGTCACCTGAAATTCATGTGAAAGCTGGATGATAAGCAAGAAGACTGAAGAAGAATTGATGCCTATGAATTATGATGTTGTCAAAGAATATTAAACACATCATGGACAGCCAGAGAATGAACAGATTTGTACTGGAAGAAGTATAGCTAGAAATCCCCTTAGAAATAAGGATGACAAGAGTTCATCTCATGTCCTTTAGACATGTTATCAGAAGGGACCAGTCCCTGGAGAAAGATATTATGCTTGGAAAAGTAGATGATCAAAGAAAAAGAGAAAGACCCCCAACAACATAATTCAACGTCTACTACAAAGGAATGATTGTGAGTATACCACAAGACCTAACATTGTTCATTCTGTTTTAATGGGGTTGCTAAGAGCTGGAACTCAACAACAACAAACAGCACAATTCTAACCTTACTGCCAGAAGGCAGTCTTTCTTGTTGATCAAGGAAATTACAAAGGGATAATTCATGGTTCCAGATCAATAAGGTGTGTGTCACCATACTTAGCCAACCTATATGCTGAGTAAATCTTCTGAGAGGCTGGGTTAAATGAAGAATGTGACATCAGGACTGGATCAAGATTCATTAACAACCTGTAATATGCAGATAGAACAAACTTGCTTGCTGGAAGTGAAAAGGACTTTAAAAATTTACTTATGAAGACTAAAGACCAGAGCTTGCAGTATGGATGAACATCAATGGAAAGAAAACAAATATCCTCACTATTGGGCTAATAAATGATATCATGATACATGGTGAAAAGCCTGAAGTTTTTATGCTTAGATGTACTGTCAACACTCATGGAAGCAGCAGTCAAGAAATCAACAAGTTTTCATTTTGCTTAGATCTGCTATCAACACTCATAGAAGCAGCAGTCAAGAAATCAAATGATGTAGTGCATTTGACAAATTTGCTGCACAAAATATCTTTAAACTGTTCAGGAAAAAAGATGTCAGTTTGAGGACTAAGGTTTGCCCAACCCAAGCTGTGGCATTTTCAATAGCCTCAAATGTATATGAAATTTGGACAGTGAATACAGAAGACTGTCGAAGAATCGATGCATGTGTATTATGATGTTGAAGAATATTGACATTACCATGGACTGCCAGAAGAGCACATAAATCTGTATTGGAAGAAGTACAGCCAGACTCAAGGATGGTGAGACTTCTTCTTTTATAATTTGGATATGTTGTCAGGAAAGACCAATCCCTGGAAAGCAACATCATGCTTGGTAAGGCAAAAGGAGAGTGAAAAAGAGGAAGAGTCCCCCAATAAGATGGATTGACACAGTAGTAGCAAAAATGGGTTCAAATCTAACAATTGTGAGGATGACATAGAACCAGGCAGTGTTTCCTTGTGTTTTGCATAGCATCTCTATGAGTCAGAAATTATTATCTGGGACCTAACAAGACTAAGTGTTGTACTGCGGGCTAATGCGTCAGACTGCAAGTCATTTGAACTGCAAGGTCAATGGTTCAAGCTCACCAGCTGCTCCTTGGAAACCCTATACAGGGTCGCTATGGGTTGGAATTGACTCGATAGCACTTAACAACAACAAGAAGACTAAGATAACAGTATTACTAATAGAACTTGTATGTGGCCATTTACTGATCATAGCGATATATTTAAACACATTTTCCTTGGAAAAAGCCCATGTATATATCAACTGGAATTCTAACAGCATTAATGTTTTACTTCCCCTCTTATAACAAAGTTAATATGCATTACTTTTGAAACTGTAGATCGTTTAGGGGACATATAAGGAGCGTCAAAAAATCCATGGGAAAATAGAGCTAAAAATTGTGACATTTTCTACAAACTCTTTTAAGCCCCTTTTGTATGACTGGAAATTTTACTTTCACCATACCAATTCTACAAAGAAGTTAGCTAAATGAAGCATACATTTATTAATTGTCTTTTGCTAATTTAGGTTCTGAGTTCTCTAGCCATTAATTGTTTTAACTGCTTTTACTCTGTTCTTATTAAACAGCAGGACTTTGGGGAATAGCGAAATGAATTAATTATATTGATGTGCTTAGAAGTACAGGGCCAGAAAGCCCTTTAGAGGTCAAGCAGCCTGGAATGTCCTTTCTTTTACCTTCATTTTTCCACTTCACTTGAATACTTGCTGCTTACCATTATAATCACAATTCTGTTTTTTCCTCCCTATTGTTGTTTT
>NW_006408882.1:214540-215343 GCF_000296735.1 Chrysochloris asiatica
TCCAAAGTATGAGAGATGAAGTCTCGCCATCCTGGCTCCTAAAGTACTTTCTGGATGTACTTCTTCCATTATAGATTTGTTTGTTCTTCTGGAAGCCAATGATATTTTTAATAATCTTTTCCAATACCATAATTCAAATGTATCAGCTCTTCTACAGTCTTTCTTATTCATTGTTCAATTTCACATGCATATGAGACAATTGAAACTACCATAACTTGGGTCTGACACACCTTAGTCCTCAAATTGATATCTTTGACTTCAAAACTTCACAGAAGACTTGAGCAGCAGATTTGCCTAAAGTAATACATCATGTGATTTCTTGACTTCTGCTACCACGATCATTGATAGTAGACAAACAGTTGCCTTTGACAACATCAATCTTTTCTCCAATTATCATAATATTATTTATTGGTCCAGTTGTGAGGATTTTTATTTTCTTTACTTTGAGGTGCAATCCATATTGAAAGCTATCGACTTTTATCTTCATCAGTAAACATTTCAGCCCTTTTCGCTTTCAGCAAGCAAAAAGATATATATCATTTGAATGTTGCTAGTTCATAAGTCTTCCTCCATTCCAGATGCCTTGGTCTTACAGAAGAACAAATAAGTCTGTTTTGGAAGAGATACCAACAGAATGCTCTTTGGAGGCAACGTTGGTGAGACTTTATCTCTCATACATTGGACAAATTATCAGTGGACACAAGGACTTGGGGAAAGATATTGTAAAATGTAAAGTGGAGGGTCAGCAAAAAGTAGTAGTTGTTGTTGTTGTTCTTAGGTACCATCAAGTCGGAACCGACTCA
>NW_006408882.1:236534-237853 GCF_000296735.1 Chrysochloris asiatica
AGAAAGTAAAACTCTATTTGCAGACAATATGGTTCTATACATAGAAAATCTCAAAGACTCAGTAAAAAAGCTACTACACCTCATTGGAAGATTCAGCAAAGTGGCAGGATATAAGACCAGCATATAAATATCACTTGGATTCCTCTATAGAGATAATGACAGCGTTGAAAATGATATTAAGAAAGCAATACAGCTTACAATAGCCACCCAGAGGATGAAATATCTACTATTAAATGTAACCAGAGAAACAAAGGACACAAAGAAAGAAAACTACAAAACACTACTACATGAAACTAAAAGAGACCTACAAAAATGGAAGAAAAGAGGAAGACCCCCAACGAGATGGATTGGACAAGTGGCAGCATCGATGGACTCAAGTGTGGCAACAGTAGTGAGGTTGGCCCAGGATCAGACATTGTTTTGTTCTGCTGTGCATAAGGTTGCTATGGGTTGGTACCAACTCGATGGCACCTAACAACAACAACAATCATGCTCCTGGATAAGAAGATTTATCATTGTGAAAATATCAACAGTGCCCAAAGCAATTTACACATATAATGCAATCCCAATCCTGATTCCAACGACATGCAACACCATTCCTCTTCAATTTGTCATTCCTGACATAGTAAACCATGTGGTTGTCAGATTCAAAATGGCCAATACCCGCCCAATTCAGCTAATGCCTAAGACATCTATGCTTATGTGTTCCATTTCATTTTTGACACCTTCCCATTTTCCCAATTTCATACTTCATACATTCCATGTTCTGATTTTCAATGGATGTTTATAGCTGTTTCTCTTCATTTTAAGTTGTGCCCCATCAGCAAATGACGGTCCTGTGGTACTTTTCTCCCACGGGCTTTACTATATTCACGTTATCATGCTCAATTCTACTTTGAGGAGGCAGCTCTTCCCCAGTCACATTTTGCGAGACTTCCCACCTGACGGGTTCATTTTCCAGCACTATATCTAACTGTTTCTCTGCTATTCATAAGGTTTTCAGTGACTAAAGATTTGGAAATAGTTTGTCACTTTTTCCTTCTAGTCTGTCTTTGTCTGGAAGCTCATCTGAAAACTGTCCACTATGGATGACCCTGCTGGTATTTAAAATACACGTGGCATAGCTTTCAGAATCATAGCAACTCACAAGCCACCACAGTACGACAAACTGACAGACGAGTGGTGACCGTTTGGTTTTAAGAGGAAACTGTCACTTTAAATTTGTAGGAGATCTGTGTGCATGCATAGTAGAACCCTCCAGGGGTGGGGTGTGGTGTCTATTTGCTCAGGCATCCCCTCTAGTCACCAGAATGGAGGTG
>NW_006408882.1:239655-253356 GCF_000296735.1 Chrysochloris asiatica
GGGGAGGTGAATGGAAGAACAAGTCAGATGGGAGAACAGTTAGGCAGGCTTGCATGGGTTAAGTGGGACAAAGGTAAATAATGATGTATGTACAACCTCGGAAAAACAGGACTCTGGGATACAGGGATTGAAACATGGTTTACATGGGTAAAACGGTGGAAATAATGTTAAGATGCTTGGCTGTCTTTTGAATCTTGGTATCCCTTGTGTATCACTGTAAAATAAACACTTGAGGGAGAGAAAGGAATAGCCAGAAATATCACCATAAAAAGCTTATAACTGATTGGAATACCTAAATGGGGCTACAACTTACCCAATGAAGCAGGCTTCCTGCGGGTCCTCTGCATTGCATAAGACCATAGGTGGAATCCTGAACCCCATCTAGAATTCTCTGAGGTGGAAAATTTCCACTTGAAAAGACAAGTAGACCAGCCTGAAGCAGCTAGAAGAACAGAAGAGACTTCTTGACAGAAAGACCGACAGGAAAAATAAATCAAAATGGCATTCCGACTGACTACCACAAGAACAAGCAAGTTGCTTGCCCAGGAGACATCAAGGCAAGTGGTCAGGTCCCCTCAGGGCAAACCCCCTTCCAAGACTAAGACTCAAGGGGAATACATGAGCAAACATGCGCTCTGACTGGTGACCACGTTGGTTCCCAATAAGGGGAAGTGAGGGAAAAACAGCAATGAAGCTGGAAGCTAAGTCCAACCACATTCAATAGACTCCTGTGAACCCAGATGGAGACCTGGTTGGCCAGCAGTGTGGCAAGACCTGGGGACTCTTGGGCCCAGAGTCAGTGGCATAGCCACAGAGGACTAGAGTAGAGCATGAAGCGTTCAGCTGGTAAGAAGTGAAGGCATAAGCACAAGAACACCCACACTTCCAGATAATACCCGCTTGACCCAGCTTCAATGGCTGAATGATCAGAATTCGTTAGAAGAAGAAAGAAGAGGAAAAAAAGTATATTCTGATACAATTTGATGAATTTGACCTTCACCTATGGATGCAGTAGCTCAAAAGAGGGAACAAATCTTTAGAGCGAGGATCATTCCCACCCCCTCAATACACAGGGTAGACAGGGATGGGCAACTTGGACATTGGCTACCCAAAATGGGGGGCAACAAAGACAAGAAGTGACTGGCTTACAAGCTTTCAAGAGGGAGCCTAGATTCAGAGGGCTCAGAGGAATGTATAATTTCCACTGAGTGGTATCCAATCTGTCTGGGCAGGACTCTTGTGGTACAATAGTGAATAATTACTGTCAAGACTGACTGTGAGGGTTGGAAATGTAAAAGTAGAAGTTTTGTAGCAAAAGGAGAGGAGTGGTTGACTTTGCAGTCCAGGAGCTGTGGTCCCTGGGACCATCAAGGGAGAAGAGCGGAGAGTGAGACCTTACCCAGAGAAACAACTATGCTATCTTGAAAAACAACAAGGAAGCTACAAGCCACTGCATACCATGGATGAAACTTGAGGACATTGTTGTTGTTGTTATGTGCCATGGAGTCGGTTCTGACTCATAGCAACCCTGTACAGGGTTTCCGAGGCTGTAAATCTTTACAGGAGCAGAAAGCCTCATCTTTCTCCCGCGGAACAGCTGGTAGTTTCGAACTGATGACCCTGAGGCCCACTTCGTAACCACTATGCTACCACAGCTCCTTAATATACTAATAATTGGATCAGTTCAACACTATGCATAACAGAGAACTACCTAGTCCTGTACCATCCTCACAATTGTTGTAATCGCTCCACACTAGAGATCAGATAATTAAAGCAAAGAGTAACATAGAGCTATTAAAGGAAAAGCAATGTGTGTTAAGGATAAAACACAGTTTGTTTTATTTTTGCTAATTACAATGCGACTGACATATTACTCTTACAGTCATGTTTGAACTTTACTGTGAACAAAAGCCACCAGTCTTCTGTCCGTTTGTCATAATGTGATAACTTGTATGTTGCTGTAAGTCTGGAATCTATGCCCCCAGTAATTGAAATACTAGCAGGGTCATGCACGACAGGCAGATCTTAGTGGAGCTTCCAAACCAAGATTGACTAGGAAAAAAGAGAAGCATATCACTTCTGATTGGCTAGCCACTAAAACCCTTATAAATAGTAGCTTAATATTGTCAAGTACAGTACCAGGAAAGGAACCCCTCAGGCTGGAAGGCATTCAAAATTCTACTGGGGAAGAGCTGCCTCCTCAAAATTAAGTTAACCATAGTGATGTGAATAGAGCAAAGCTTCTGGGACCTTCATCTGCTGATGGTGCACAAATCAACATTGGAAGAAACAGCCGCAAGCACCCATTAATAATTGGAATGTGGAATGTACAAAGAATGAATCTATGCAAATAAAATGCATAAAGATCCATATTTTAGGTATTAGTGAGAGGAATGGATTGGAAATGCCCATTTTGAATCAGACAATCATAAGATTTTCTATGCCAGGAATGACAAATTGAAGAGCGATGACAGAATTCACTATCAAAAAGAACATTGGAAGATCTTGATGTACAATGCTATCTATGTTAAGAGACTAACAATGTGGTATTATCTTAGGAAGGAAGACTGGTTAATTATTCAAATAAGCGAACCAACCACTAAAGTTAGTGATGATGAAATTAAGCATTCTATCAACTTTTTGAGTCTGAAATTGATCAAACATGCTATCAATATGCATTGGCAATTAATGGTGTTTGTAATTTAAAAGAAACAAAGATCAATATTTGGGAAAAAAAGGCTTTGGTGACAGAAAGGATTCTAGAATTCTTATGATAAAATTTTGCAAGACTAACAGCTTATTTGTTGCAAATACCTTTTTTTCAGCAATGTAAAAGGTGACTATAAATGTGAACCTCACCAGATGAAATACACAACAATCAAATGTACTGAAACTGTGGGAAGAGACAATGTGAAAGTTCAACAATGAATGAGGAAGACCAGAGAATAATCGATGCATTTGAATTATGATCTCAGAGAAGTATATTGAATGTATCGTGCATTTCCAAATAACACATCTCTGTTGGAAGAAGCATAAACAGAATGTTCCTTAGACGTGAGGATGGTGAGACTTTATCTACCCATACACGTCCCTGGAGAGGGACATCATGCTTTGTGAAGTGCAGGGTCGACGTGAAAAAGGAAGAACACCCACAGGATAGATTGACCCAGTGGCAACAAAACGGGCTTTATTATGGCAACGTTTGTGAGAATGGTGTGGAAACAGGCAGTGTTTCATTATGTTGCATGCAGTATTCCTATGAATCAGAAGTAACAGCAATTAACAGAGTTCTTCCAGGTCTGAGACATTTCCCAGCTTGCTGATAGTTTCTCAGCACAAGGGCCCATTCTTGCCTGTTTTCTCTCTGCCTGTGGGTTTTCTCCAGGACCTGCACCCAGGTGCAACCTGATAGAGCTAAGAAGTTAACATTGTTGGAGGTAATGCTCATCCATTGTGAGAAAACAATATTCACACTCTCTCTTTTTTTCTGCCTGCCTCACTCCTTCATAAGTGCCTTTTGGGTGCAATAGCCAATATACCATCTCTGTGCAAATCCTACTTTCAAGGATTTTATTTGGAAAAATACAATCTATTTTCAATAGCTTCGAAATGCATGTGAAAGTTGGACAATGAATAAGGAAGACCATATAACATACAATTGAGTTATGGTGTTGGAGAAAATATTAAATGTACCAAGGACTGCTAGAAGAACAACAACAACAACAACAACAACAAAAACTGTGTTGAAAGAAGTACAGCCAGAATGCTCTTTAGATGCCAGGATGGTCAGATTTTCTCTCATACTTCGGACATATTATCAGGAGGTATCAGTTCCTAGAGAAGGATATTGTGTTTGCTAAAGTGGAGGATCAGTGAAAAAGGGAGAACTCCAACAAAATGGATTGGCACAGTGGCAGCAGCAATGGGCTCAAGTTTAACAGCGATTGTGAGAGTGGCACAGAACCAGGCAATGTTTTATTCTATTGTGCATATGGTAGCTATGAGTAGGAACTGACTCAAGGACACCTAACAACAACAATATCTAAGACTTGGGTCTATTAAATAAATTGATGGGGATCAAGAAGCTGATTTTCTAACTGACAATTCTATTTCATCAAGAACATGAAAAGTTGAAAGAATGCCATGGTTCTTTCTATATAAAGAAAGATAGCTTATAGGAAATCAGGTTCAGATCAAGCAGAGAAAGCAATAAAGCTAGCCTACTAGAAATAGAATATTGGGAGTTTAGGTTCAAAGTAGTGGCAACTGATAGTAAATTAGGGTCACATATAGCAGTCTTCTTTGCCCTCAACCCTTGTATTTCTATTACCACTTTCTTCCTTAGGCCACAAAGGGTTTTCTTTATTATAACATGCTCAGTTTTCAGTTTCAATGACATTGATGTGCTCTCATGGAAGGGCAGCCCAAACTTTCATACGTTGTTTGAATTAAGTGGTCGTTTTCTTTAGGCCACTGCAGTGCTACAGCTCTCTCCAAATGACCTCTTACACATCACCTCAAGGAAAGTAGTAAATGTGCCTTCCAATTTCATGGAGCTGTAACTTTTATTGACATTTATCCTGGAAGTCAAAGGAAGTTACATGATCTCACTAATGACATAGTCACCCTGTGAGATTGTGCAGGGCATAAATATTCATTAGAACTAAACCCTGTCTCGTCATGAAAGTTGATTAGATTAGGTCAATAAGAATTTATGCTGGAAATGTGTTCATCTGATCCAAATAATGAATCCATTTGTCATAATGATTAACAAAGAAATTATAAAGGATAGAAGTATTTTAATTTTGTCAAACTTTTGTTTATATTTTATTCTAACAATCAGGCATGTGATTTATTTATGTGATAATCACCCAGAACACACAATTTTATTCAGAATAAGATTTATAGTACTCTTTATTGGTTTTAATCAATTGAGCCCCTTGAGGGAATCCTAGTGTAATGCTGTGGGATGATGCACTGGACCTCAGGTATGTTTGAACCACAAGGTTAGTGGTTCAAACTCATCAGCCACACTTCAGAAACCCCCATAAAGGTAACTGTGTGTCCAAACTAACTCAAAGGCACTTAACAACAGTAACAACAAGCCCCTTCAGAAGCCCCTACTTATTGCTTGGAGATTCCCATCTTCTTAAAAATGGTTAGAGGAGAAATTATTTCTATATTTAAAATTTTCAAGTTTTCCAGTGATGTTGAGATCATTTTAATAGTCTCTAGTAGTACTGCGTGAGAGGAAAAATGACGATGTTGAAATACCCTTCTACGAGCTCTCAAAATGGTTGCAACTGCACAATGACAAGGAACTACCAGAGGTTTAAGCAGGACTCAAACATCAGATGGATTTTGGCTGAAAGCAGAGAATACCAGAAAGATGTTTACCTATTCTTTATTGACTACACAAAGGCTTTCAATGGTGGTATCATGACAAGCTACATCCTATATTGCAGAGAATGAGTATTATGAAACACTTAATTGTGCTCATGAGACACATAGATCAAGAGTCTCTTGCTTGAGCAGAACTAGGGAGGGAACACTGGCTTAATATTAGGAAAGCTGTGCTCCAGGGTTTTATTCTTTTACCAAATTTATTCAATCTGTATGCTGAGCAAATAATCTGAGAAACTGAATTATGTGTAAAAGAACATGACATTATGATTAAAGGAAGACTCATTAACAACTTACAATAGGAAGATGATATAATCTTTTGTCTTTTTAAGTTTTAATTGTGAATTGAGTGATACTTTACATGGAAGAATGTCAGTTTTACACATCATTTCATTGCAATGATTACAATTTCCTCCATGCATCATCATTCAACAGCATTTGCTTCTATTCCCTCTATTTTATTTTTGTTTTTGTTTTTATTTTGGGAAGGGCATGTACACAAAACACAAACACACTCAGGACTATATAATCATTTAAATAACCAAATGGACAACCTGCCTCCAGGCCAGGTGATACAATCGTGCTTGCTGAAAATGGAGAGGACTTACAATGCTTATTGACTAAGATCAAATACTACAACCTTCCGTATGGTTGCACCTCAAAGTAAAGGGAACAAAATTCCTCACTGCTATACCAACAAATAGCATCAAAGTACATGAATAAAAGACTGAAGTTGTCACAGACTTCATTTTGCTCAGTTCAACAATCAACATTCATTGAAGCAGCCATCAAGAAATCAAACAACATATTGCATTAGGCATATTTGCACAAGAATTCCTTAAAGTTGTCAAAAGCAAAGATGTCCTCCTGACCCCAAGTCATGATATTTTCAGTAGCCTCACAAGCTTGTGAAAGTTGGACAATGAGCAAAGGAGACCAGAGAAGAATTGATGCGTTGACTTATGATGTTGGAGGAGAATATTAAAAGTACCATGGACTGCCAAAAGAGCAAACAAATCTATGTTGGAAGTAGTACAGCCAGAATGCTCTTTAGAAGCCAGTGTCTCATACGTCGAACATATTGTCAGGAGGGGCCAGTCCCTAGAAAAAGACATCATGCTTAGTAAAGTAGCGGATCAGCCTAACCAGGAAGACCCCACTGACATAGTGATGATAGCAATGGGCTCAAGCAATGACTGTGAGGTTGACACAGGACCAAGCAGTGTTTTGTGCTGTTATGCATAAGGTCACTATGAGCCTATTCTGACTCAGTGACACCTAACAATAACCATTTGCATTCTAAACTCTATAGCATCAGATAAAGTCAGTAACAGCTCAAGTTGTAAAATTTTTGCTAGCAACTAAAAGTACTGTTGATTTCAAAACTTGATTGTGAAGTATTTTCTGGAAACACAATAACTTTTCTTTTTTTAAAAAAATAGTCAATATTCACAAATAACTTTAATAGACTATCATAAAAATATCTATCCTTGCAAAATCATCAAATTTGTAGGATTTAATTTCACTGAAATATAAATTCACATATAAAATAGCAAACCAACCCCTAAGAAACTTTTTGACTTACTTCTTAACTTTTCCTGGGGTGTTACAAAGAACTCACAGGAGGAGAAATTTTTCACATTTTTGCTATTTTAGTAAAATACAAATACAATGAGCAACCTTAACTTCTTAAAGTGATTGCTGAGAGGAAAGATGGATGTTATTTTTTTCCGTTGTCTTTTAAGGTCTAGAAAACCAAACCCAAGGCTGTCCAGTTGATTCTGGCTCATCGCAACCCTAAAGGACAGAGTAGAACAATTCCTTAGGGTTTCTGAAATGGAAAATCTTTACAGAAGCAGATAGTCTCATCTTACACTGCCAGAGTGACTGATGGGTTTGAACCACAACCTGCAGTTAACAACCCAGCCCCTTACATACTGGGCCACGTGGGTTCCTTTATCTTTAAAACATGATTAGGAACCTTGTTCCTAATTAACTATTTCATCTCATGTGTATACATGAAGATCTGTTTAACAAAGTGATTTTATGAAAGCAAAGGGAAGAAGATCAATATTACATATAACAATAAAGGATGACAAGCAGTTTCTTAGAATAGTTATGTGCTAGAGTCTATTTGGATTCATCATTAACCCATGTAACAATATAACAGTCTCATAGGGTTTTCTTTACTATGCATAATAACCTTCTTTAGAGAGACTGGTCCCTCATAATAATATGTCTGAAGTATAATAGACATAGTGTGGCTATCCTAGCTTCTAAGGAACATTCTGACTGTATTTCATTCAAACAAACACAGATTTGTTTGTTCTTTTGGCATTCCATGGTACTTCTAATATTCTCCTCCAACACCATTACTCAAATGCATCAATTCCTTTACAGGATCTTCTTTATTCATTATGCAACTTTCACATGCATAGGAGACTACTGAAAATACTATGGCTTGAGTCAGGCACACCTTAGTCCTCAAGATGATATCTTTGCTCTTGAACATTTCAAAGGAGTCTGATGCAGCATATTTTGCCTATGTCATTTTATTTTATGACTGCTGCTTCCATGAATGTTGATAGATTCCTTCGCTCCACATCCTCATCTGAATCCGACTTGAACCTCTGGCAGTTCCCTGCCAAAGTAATGTGGCAACCATTTTTTAATTATCTTTAGCAAAATTGTATTTGCATGAGATATTAATGTTATTGTCCTACGATGTCTACATTTTGTTGGATCATCCCTGTTTGAATAGACACAACTGTGGCCTGGTTGTTGACCTGGTAGCTGTCTCCCAAATTCCGTGGCATATATGAGTGAGTGTCTCCATTGCTGCATCAGTTTGTTGAAAGATTTCAAATTGTATTCCGTCAGTTCCCATAGTTTTGTCCTTAGTCAATGCCTTCAGTGCACCTTGGACTTCTTCCTTCAGTAACAATGGCTGTTGATCATATGCTACCTCCTGAAATGGTTGAACTTGAACACTGACCATTCCTTTTGATACAGTGACTGTGTATTTTTTCCACCTTCTTTTGAGACTTTGTGCATTTTTCAGTATTTTGTCCATAGAATCCATCAATATTGCAAATCGAGGTTTGAACATTTTATTTAGTTCCCAAACATTTATTTGAGTATTGGGGATGCTGTCTCTGTTATTGCTTAAATCAAACCTCATACAACATGTGTGAATACTGAAATATTGCATATATTCCCAACCTGAGCCAGAATTTAGTTGTTTTTGAGGAAGCGCTTGACTATTAACCAAAAAGCTAACAGTTTGAACGTATCCAGAGATGACCCAGAAGACAAGCTTAATGATCTGTTTCTGATAGGTCACAACCTTGAAAACCCTATGGAGCTCAGTTCTACTCTGCACACATAGGGTCACCATGAGCCAAAATTGATTTGATGACAACTGAAAAAAAAGAAAGAAAACACTGGAGTAAAGTCATTCCATATTGAAAAAAATACCATAATTATACTCAAATATTTGGTAAAAGATTCCTCTTGTATTGTTTTAAAATAACAAGTCACATGCTCATGCCTTTAGATAGATTACATTTGCAAAAAAAATTTGATTTGAGAATTTTTTTGTGCCTTGTTTTTGCAATTAAATTAAAATCAATAGTTACTGAGTTTGGTTTTCATAGATATATTTTCTGTTGTATCAACCAGAGGCAGATTGTCTACTTTATTACTTTGTTTAAAGTATCATTTGGACATTTCTTAAGATCCTATTGTAATTAAGTGTCAAGTTGGTTCTCACTTATAGCAACCTTGTATAGGGTTTTTGAGGAGAAACTGGTGGGTTTGAACCACCAAACTTGAAGGTAGTATTACAATGTTTGCCCTGTTGATATTGTTGTTGTTAAGTACCTTTGAGTCTGTACTGACTCATAGCGACCCTGTATAGGATTTCCAAGGAGAGGCTGGTGGATTTGAACCATCAACCTTGTGGCTAGCAGTATGTGGTGCCAAACCTGCACTACACAAAATGTCTTCCAGGTTCTATATGATGTACTTTCCTTTTCCATTAATTCTCTGACCTTATTTTTGTACACTTCCCCCCCACCCCCACCCCCAGAGTTCCTTTCCTGGGTAGTGGAAATAGTCAGTATACTTTGTTGCTAAACTTGTGTTTAACAACAAAGCACATTAACAAATTTCATTACCCAGAAACTCTGGTGCGGCTGGGGCTAGTATAAAAATAAGGTCCGGGGTTTCATAAAAGAGGAAACTAGATAATACAGAACCTGGAAGACAATATTAAGAATGCTGACTTTTACTCTGAGTACAGTTAAAAGCTATTGCAAAGTTCTGAGCAGAGAACCAGTATTATCTGGCCTAAGGTTCAAAAGATTCACTATGTTTCTGTGTAGAGAAAATACACTTAGGGAAATGAGTACAAACATGGGCTAACCAGTTAAGAAATTTTTGTGCTAATTCATTAAGCACTCATAGTAGCTCAGACCAGGTTGCTAATAGTGGACATATATAAAGTCATCAAATTCTGTAAATTATCTGAAGGTAAAGCAAAAGGATTTTTGGATGGAATTATAAGAGAACCAAGGATGACTCAAAACTGTTTGGATAAGCAAATGTGAGGATGGAATTTCCCTCAAGTGTGATACAATAAAAGAGGGTAAAGGTGATTTCATGGGGAATACCTACAAGTTTCGTTTTTGAGGTTAAGCTTATCTAAAATCATACATCAGAAATGTTGGGCAAGAGCAGGTGAAAGGTCCGGATTGAAAATATATATTTGGGGGTTAGCTTATTTTGAAAGTCACCAGCCTAGGTAAGACCTCCACAGGATTAAGAATGTGTAAGGTAAGGGCATAGGACCAATTGTGGGACACTACAGTATTACAAAGTCTGATGAAGAGGAGGATTAACAAAGGGTACTGGAAAGGAGGAACCTGTGAGCTAGGTGAGAAGGGGATGTATGTGCTCTTAGAAACCAAGTGAAGGAAGTGTGTTGAATAAGAGGGATTAATTCACTTTGTCAAAATGTATAGGTCAGATAAAATGACTGTTGGAACTCATATGTAAATTAAAATGCTCATTCTGACTATTGTGTCAATATTTTCAGTATATTACCATTTTTCCTTTACTTTTAGAAGTTCCCTGAACCCAAGATTTATCTTTAATCTCAAACAAGATTTTTTCTTATAACTGCTTTCTTCATTATTTACAGGTGATATTGAAATTACCTTAAATCTTTTAACGCTTTATATTTGTATTACTTGCTTTTTTTGTGCATGCTTTTTAATACATTTTCTTGTTGTTAGGTGAAATCAAGTAGGTTCTTACTCAATGATCTTGTGACCAACAGAAAGAAACATTGCCTAGTCCTGTGCTATCCTCACAATTATTGCTATGTTTGAGCCCATTGTTGCTGCCTTGTGTCAATCCATCTTGCTGGAGACATCCTCTTTTTAATTGCCCCTGCACTTTATCAAGCATGATTATACTCTCCAGGGACTGGTCTCTTCTAATAACATGTCCAAAGAATGAGGGACCAAGTTCCTCCATACTTGCTTCTAAGGAGCATTCGGGTTGTACTTCCGTTTGTTTTAGAAGTCCAGGGTACTTTCAGTACTCTTCTTCAATACCATAATTCAAATGCTTGGATTTTTCTAATGTCTTCCTTGGTCATCATGCAAATTTCACATGCATATGAGGTAATGGAAAATATCATCGCTTGGGTCAGGTGCAAATTAGCCCTCAAAATCTTTGCTCTTTAATAGGTTAAACAGGTCTATTGAAGCAGATTTGCCTAATGCAATGCATCCTTTAATTTCTTGACTGCTGCTTCCATGAGAGCTGATTGTGGATTCAAATAAAATAAAGTCTTTGACAGCTTCAATACTTTCTTTTTAGCATGATGTTATTTATTGTTCCAGTGGTGAGGATTTTTGCTTTCTCTATATTGAGGAGCAATCCATAATGAAAGCTGTAGTCTTTGATCTTCATCAGTAAGTATTTTAAATTCTCTTCCAGCAAGCAAGACTATTTTAAACTCCCTTCCAGCAAGCAAGGTTATTTCTTCTGAATATCAGAGGATGTTAATGATTCCTCCTGCATGCATATGAGGCTATTGAAAATACCTTGGCTTGGATCAAGAGCACCTTAGTCCTCAAGCTGACATCTTTGCTCTTCAACACTTTAAAAAGATCTTGTGCAGCACATTTGACTAAAGCAATACATAACTTTATTTCTTGACTGCTGCTTCCATGAGTGTTGATAGTTGATCCAAGAAGAATGAAGTCCTTGACAACTTCAATCTTTTCTCCATTGATAAGAATGTTGTTTATTGGTCCAATGGTGAGGATTTTCGTTTTCTTTACATTGAGATGCAATCCATACTGGAGGCTGTGCTCTTTGATCTTTATCAGTAAACAGTTTAAATCCTCTTCACTTTCAGCAAGCAAGGTTGTATCACCTGCATATCGCAGATTGTTAATGAGTATTCCTCCAATCCGAATGCCACGGTTTACTTCATATAACACAGATTCTCAGATTATTTGCTCAGCATACAGGTTAAATAAGTATGGTGAAAAATACAACAGTGTCACACACCTTTCTTAATTTTAAACCATTCAGTGTTCCCATGTTCTGTTCAAACAACTGACCTTTGGTCCAGGTAAAGATTTCTCATGAGCACAATTTAGTTTTCAGGAATACTCATACCTTACAACGTTGCCCATAGTTTGTCATGATCCACACAATCAAAAGTCTTTGCGTTGTCAATAAAGCACAAATAAACATCTTTTTGGTATTCTCTGTTTTCAGCCAATTCACTGCTCCATCGGACATTAGCAATGATATCCCTCCTTCCATGGCCTCTTCTGAATCAGCTTGAACCTCTGGAAGTTCTGTCAATGTATGCTTACACCCATTTCTGTGTTACCTTGAGTAAAACTTTACTCTCATGGGATATCAAAGCTATTGTCTGATGATTTCCATATTCCATTGGGTCACCTCTCTTTGGAATGCCATTTTTGTGGTTAGGTGCCATCAAGTTGGCACCAACTCATAGCGACCTTATGCAAAGCAGAATGAAACACTGCCCGATCCTGGGCCAATCTTACTACTGTGGCCACGCTTGAGTCCATCAACGCTGCCACTTGGCCAATCCATCTCCGTGAGGGTCTTCCTCTTTTTCTCTGACCCTCCACCTTATCAAACATGATATCCTTCTCCTGTGACTGGTTCCTTCTGACAATATGTCTAAAGGATGAGAGATGAAATTTGGCCATCTTGGCCTTCAAGGAGCACTGTGGCTGCACTTCTTCCAAAACTGATCTATTGGTTCTTTTGGCAGCCCATGGCATTTTAAATATTCTCCTCCAACCCCAAAACTCAAAAGCATCAATTCTTCTAGAGAGATGCAAATCAAAACAACAATGAGATATCATCTCATACCAACAATAACAGCAAAGTTCAATAATGCAAAGAATAATAAAATGCTAGCGAGGTTGTGGAGAGACTGTTTCCCTCTTACATTGCTTGTGAGAATGTAAAATGGTCAAACTACTCTGGAAAATTATGACACTTCTTCAAAAAGCTGGAAATAGAAACACTATATGACCCAGCAATTCCTCTACTTGGTATATATTCACAATAAATATGAGCCATAACATTTGTAGATATATGCACAACAATGTTCATGGCAGCACTATTCACAATAGTAAAAAGATGGAGACAACCTAAGTACCCATCAAAGAGAGAATGGATAAACAAACTTGGTATATACACACAATGGAATATTATGTTACCTTGAAGAATAATAAGGAAGCTGCAATGCACCGCATAACATGGATGAACCTTGAGTACATTATGCTGAGTTAAATCAGTCAGTTACAAAAGAACAAATATTGCATAAGACCATTTTGTAAAAGCTTACAAAAAGATACCAATACTAAAATTGAAAAAAAAAAAATAATAAATTATTTGTTGGTTACAAGTGGAGTTGGAGTGGGGGATTTGGGGAGGTAGAGGTAGGTGATGGTAGAGCACAGGGTATGGGTGATACATCATTGTTCTGGTGTTGGGGAGGGAAGTACAGAAGAAGGGAGAGGGGGTGGAAGAACAAGGTAGATATGGGAACAGTGAGACAGGTTTGCATGGGATAAATGGGACAGAGGTAAATAGTGATTCATGCTCAACCTTAGAACAACAGGACTTTGTGATGCAGGGATCAATGCATACCCTGAAGTTGATGTTGTTATTGTTGTTAGGTGCCATCAAGTCAGTACCAACTCATAGCGACCCTATGCACAGCAGAAC
>NW_006408882.1:254072-255677 GCF_000296735.1 Chrysochloris asiatica
CTTGTAAGCCTTTCTTAAGCCTATAACTGATTGGAATACCTAAAAGGCATTCTACAATCTGCCCAGTGAAATAGGCCTCTTGCAGAGTCTTTGCAGTATATAGGACCATAGGTGGAATCCTTAGTCGCATCAAGAACATTCTGAAGTGGGTCATTCCCACTTGAAAGGACAAACAGACCAGCCTGAAACAACTAGAGTGACAGAAAATACATCTTCAAAGAAAGATCATCAGAAAAACCCAAGACAAAAATGGCAGTATGAGCTACTACAAGAATAAGCAAGTTGTTCACCAGGAACCCATTAAGGCAAGCAATGAAGTCCCTTCAGGACAAACTCCCTTTGAAACTCAAAGGGAACTCAAACTTAAACTCAAAGGGAACACATGAGCAGGCATGTAAGCTTGCTGGCTACCACGTTGGTCTACTGGTGAGTGGAAGAGGGGGAAGGGAAGCAATGAAGAAATGGGCTGAGTTCAACCACATTCCATAGACTCCTATTGACTTGGAGATGAGAGTGAGAACAGGAAGGGCTGGTTGTTTCCAAGTATAGTGAGATCTGGGGACACCTGAGCCCATGGACAA
Organism: Chrysochloris asiatica; assembly: GCF_000296735.1. NCBI lineage: Eukaryota > Metazoa > Chordata > Mammalia > Afrosoricida > Chrysochloridae > Chrysochloris > Chrysochloris asiatica. The sequence goes on from NW_006408882.1 coordinate 254,654, forward strand.
GGACATACCACAGAGGGCTATAACTGAGAGTGAAGCATCCAGTAGATATGAATTGAGGGGAAATTCACAAGAATACCTAAACTTTCAGATAATATCCATTTGACCTAGCATCGATTGCTTGATAATCAGAACTCAACTAGAGGAAGATTAAAAATAAATAAATACATTTTAAAAATCCAATTTCTGATAAAGGAAACTAGGGTAAATTGCTACAATTTGGTGAACTTAACCTATACTCATGGAGGTAGTAGTTCAAAATACCAACAGAGAGGGAAGGAGTCTTCACATCAAGTATCAATGCTATCCCTTCTGTTTACAGGTTAGATAGGGATGGGCATTAGGCATTGGCTACCTAAAATAAGTGGGTGATAATTAGGGAGACCCCCAACAAGATGGATTGGCCAAGTGGCAGCATTGATGGACTCAAGCAGGTCAACAGTAGCAAGGTGGGCCCAGGATTGGGCAATGTTTCGTTCTGCTGTACATAAGGTCACTATGAGTCAGTACCAACTCGATGGCACCTAACAACAACAAACACTCGAAGCAACTGGCTTATAAGTTTTCAAGAGGGAGTTTAGTTTAAGAGTGTGGGGTAAGATAGAGTCCCACTGAGTAGTTTTCATCTTCTCTAGATGGGTCTGGTAAAAAGAGATGGGGCTAAGATTCTTATGATTCAATAGTGAGTAATTGTTACCATGACTAATTGTGACTGTCACAATTATAAAGGTAGAAGTTTGTAACAAAAACGGTGGAGTAGTTAAACTTACAGTTCAGAAACAGAGGACCCTAGGACCATCAAAGGAGAAGAGCACAAGCAGAATGCAGGACTGTACCCAGAGAAGCAGCGACACCAGAGATGGAGGCAGAGATGGGGACATGGAGAGAGGAAGCAGCTGAGGACTCTAGATACATGGAAAGGGAGCTGGTGGCCAGGAGGCAGACTTGCAGAATGTACCCTTTGGTGGTTTAAATTACTATACATGCCTGAGTGTTGGAAAAAAAAAAAAAAAGAAAAAGTGCTAAG
>NW_006408882.1:256172-262066 GCF_000296735.1 Chrysochloris asiatica
AAAAAAAAGATAAGCGATGTCCTCCAGTGCTATATCAGCCTTTTGAAAGGTTTCAGTTTGTATTACATCAATTCCTGGAGCCCTGCTTTTTGCCAATACCTTCAATCAATCTTGGATTCCTTCCTTCTGCATTATTGGCTCTTAATGATATGCTAACTAGTGAAATGGATGAATATCGACCATTTCTCTTTATTCCTTGCATCTTCATCAGTTAATATTTTGCCCATAGAATCTGTCACTATTTCAAGTCATGGCTCAAATTTTTTCTCCAGTTCCCTCAGACTGTGGAGTATTGAGCATGCTCTTCCCTTTTGTTTTCCAAGGCCAGGGTTTTGCATATTTTGTAGTAATGTGTGGTTTTATCTTATTGAACTGCTCTTTGAAATTTTCTATTTGGCTCCTTTACTTCCTCATTTCTTCCATTTGATTTAACATCTGTATACTGAAGAGCAAGTTTCAGAGTTTTTTCTAATGTACATTTTGGTCTTTTTCTTCTTGCTTGTCTTCTTAATGACCTTTTACTTTCTTCCTGTATGGTGTTTCTGATGTCATCCCACAAGTCTTCTCGTCTTCGGTCTTTAGTGTCTAATGCATCAAATGTCTTCTTCAGATGATCCATTAATTCAGATGGTGTGTGTTCACAGTCAGATTCTGGTTTACATGGACTTGTTTTAATTTTCTTCACCTTCAGCCTGAACTTGCATATGAGTAATTCATGTTCTGTTGCACAGTCTGTCCCTGGATCTGTTTTGGCTGATGATATGGAGTTTTCCACCACCAACTCCCACCAATGTAGTCAATTTATTTCTTGTATTCCTTCTGGTAAGGTCTGTGGGAATAGTGATATTTTATATTGTTTAAAAAAAAAGTATTTGTAATGAAGAAGTCGCTGGTCTTGCGAAATTCTTTCACACGATCTACAGCATCCTGCATAACACCAAGGCCATATTTTCCAACTATTGGTCTTTCTTCTTTGTTTTAAACCTTTGCATTGCAATTGCCAGTAAATATTAACACATACTGATTGCATTTTGATCAGTTTCATACTGAAGAAATTGGTAGAATTCTTCAATTTCATCTCATTGTGAATAATAGTGGTATTAACTGGACTTCATGGTAGGCATATGGATATTATCTTATCACAGACAGTGTTGTGCTTCAAGAAAGATCTTGATATGTTCTTTTAGATAATAAATGTGATGCTATTCCTCTCAATTTGTCATTTCCAGTATAGAACACCATGTCACTGTTAGCTTCAAATGGCCAAATCAGTCCATTTTAGCTTACTAATTGGCTAAGATTTCAATGTTTATGTGTTCTATTTCATTTTTGATGATTTCCAACTTTCCTAGATTTATATGTCATACACTCCATGTTCTGATTATTAATGGCTGTTTTCAGCTATTTCTCTTAATTTTGAGTTGTACCTCATCAGTACATGAAGAAGCCAGAGGCTTTACTCCATTGGTTTCATCATGGTAAAATCTACTTTAAGAAGACAACTCTTCCCCAGTTGTATTTTGACGGCCTTCCAACATTAGGTGCTCATTTTCCAACTTATGTCTGACAATATTCTGGTACTCTTCATCGTATTTCAATATTCAATATATGGTGCTATCTGACAGGTTTCCACTGTTATTCAGGGTTTCAGTGTCTAAATATTCAGAAGTTGTCTGCCTCTTCTTTTTCCTTATTTGCCATAGTCTGAGAGCTCAGATGAAACCTGTTCACCATGGGTATTTAAAATACTGCTGGCATAGCTTCCAGAATCACAGCAACATGAAAACTACCACAGTACATCAAACTAACAGATACTTGATGGAAGAATTTGGTCGAATTCTTCAACTCATCATAATAAGTTTTAGATGTTTCGGCATAATTTCGAATAATAGTGATATTGGCTGGTCTTCCTTGTAGGCTTATGGATATTATTGCCTTATTAAAGATAGTGTTGGACTTCAGGATGAATATTCAAATGTTGTTTTTGACAACGAGTGTGATATCATTCCTCTTTAATTTGTCTTTCCTGGGATAGTAAACTATATGACTGTCTGATTCAAAATGGTCAATATCATCCATTTCAACTCACTAATGCATGGGATACTGATCTTCAAATGTTTCCTAGATTCATACTTTGTACATTCCATGTTTTACTAGTAGATGTTTGTAGCTGTTTCTTCCCATTTTGAGTTGTGCCCCATTTACTAATGAAGATCTTGAAAACTTTCCTCCATTCATGTCATTAAGGTTATCTCTATTTTGAGGAGACAGCTCTTTCCCAGTGATATTGTGAGTGACTTGCCACCTGAGGGTCTCATTTTCTGGCACTATATTGGACAATGATCTGCTACTATTTATATAGGTTGCAATGGCTAACTATTCAGAAGTGGTCAGCCTTTCCTTAAAGGAGCTCTGGTAGCATAGTGGTTACCAATTGGGCTTCTAAACTCACAGTCAGCAGTTTGAAACTACCAGCTGTCCTACCAGGAGAAAGATGAGGCTTTCTGTTCCCATAAAGATTTACTGCCTTGGAAACCCTGTACAGGATCGCTATGAGTCAGAACCGACTCCACGGCACATAACAACAACAACAATCTATCTTAGTCTTGATGCTCAGTTGAAATCTGTCCACCATGAGTGATCCTCCTGTTATTTAAAATGCCAGTGGCATAGCATCACAACAACACAAACTTTCACAGTAAGACAAAAAACTGACAATCGATGGCAAATGTTTCTCTCTCTCTCTCTCTCTCTCTCTCTCTCTCTCTCTGTCTCTCTCTCTTTTAACTTTTGGGGCCCTTTCGCATTTATTTATATGGATTTATGTTTGAATTTACATATTACATTTTTTATTTTTTAGTGTGCAATGTGTATTTTTTTAAAAAAAATTAGTTTTGTTTCTTTTACTTTTCATTTGCTAGTTTTTCTAGCATTTAAACTTTGTTTCAGCCACCATGTTGCACAGATAGGGTTATCTAGCATTACTTCACTTTCATACTCATTAATGACTGTGTGGTTGTATGTTTTCAAGTTGATTTCAACTCACAGTAATATTACAGGACTGTAGTGCCTTGAATTTACTTGGTATGGCTTTTCTACTCAAATTATTCTTGATTCCCATCAAGTGATTGGGTGGGAGCATACAAATAAGTTATATCAGACTCTAAGGCTGGGATTGGTTAGTTTGATGTTCCAGCTAGGTTTAAGAGGCGCCATCTCAGAAGCAAAGTCAGAAGATCCAAGGGCCATCAAGAAGGCAGAGCATGAGTGGAGCTTGTGATCTCTACCTAGAGAAACAGCAAAGGTAACAGCAGAGGCTGTGACATGAATAGACAGACCAACTTCAGGCTGTTTGGTACTCAGAAGAGCTAAGTACCTATGGGCAAGAGACTGGCTTGCAGAATGTACCCTTTGAGCATTCATAGGTTAAAAGAGTTTTGTAACAATTGACCAAGCAGGGAGGAGGCCAAGGGGACACAAAGCTGAGAGACCAACGACAAGAGTGAGTCATACCTACAGCATGACAGAAAAGAGGCATTCTCAACGGAAGACCTACTGCATCCTGAATTGGTTTTAATATGTGTTGTACCCTGTTCACTTCCCTGATAACCCCATAATCGTGTGTATTGTCATGAATTCTGTGTGTCCTTTCAAATGGATTATTGAATCTAGATGTGAGCAGAGAATGCAATGGGAGGGATAGATGGTATCAGAATAGGGTAAATAAGATGTAAGGCAGACCCTGAAAGTATGACCTCTGCTTCATAGAAATTGGCCTTGGGCTGATTTTGCGTTTGATTTTTATTCACCCTTGTGAAGTCAGGAGAAGTCAGACATGGCCTCCACATGGGTCTTCCAAAACAGAATAGAGCAGCAAACACAGGGTTCCCTAGGCTATAATGTTTACCAGAGAGAGAAAGAGATAAAGACTATGGACTAGGAAGGTGACTATTATACCCTATGGAAGCAGCTTTTGTCTGTCCTATAGAGGGGCTTTACCAGAGGAGTTCTGGTGTGGTACTGTAGGGTAAGTGTTGAACTGCTAACTGCAAGATCATTCGTTCAAACTCACCAGCTGCATATTGGAAACTCTACAGAATTAGAACCAACTCAATAAAACCTTAATAACAACAACAGTCTTCAGCAGAACCAATTGCCAGCTCTTTTCTCCCAGAGAGCAGCTGGTGATTAAAAAGCTGAACACTTTACCATTGTGTCTTTCACTGGGAATTATAATGGTTATTAACAATAATAATTCATTTCTTTTCCCCAATCATTTTCTTATTAGTTTGACAATGAAACTATATTCCTCAGGGAGAAATAGGTTTACACATAGCAAGCTTTTGTTCTCATTCCTTCTTCTGAATAACCACTGCCTGCTTAAATATACTCCCTGCTCCTGTTACTTATTTCGGAAGCATGGTGTCTCTGTACTGTGAACCAAAAGGTCAGAAGTTTCAACCCACCAGACATTCCACAACAGAAAGATGAGACTTCTCACTCACACGAGATTTGTGGCCTCAGAAACCCTATATAGGGTCACTTCATTATAAGTCAGAACCAATTTAAACACAACAAATTGTTTAATTTGAACATTCATAGTTTTTAGTTCATTTATTTCTGGGAATTATTTTGCTTTGCTTACCAACTCTGACTTTCATTCTGACTGACTTTTCTAATTTTTTTTTATGCTTTCAGATTCATGTCATCTTGCTCTTGTGGTTCCTTTATACATATAACACTTGTATTCCAATTTACTCAGTGTTATCAAGTCAATAAATGTCATGTCCCACCGACAAAATGAAACTTCCATAGATTAAACCTATGTAGAGACTTCAGTGAAGAATAGTTTACATGTGAAGCTTATAGTTAGGAATATTAAAAATGCAATGGTGAGTCACACATTAGCTGAATTCTGGTTATATTAAAATGTCGATCCATGGCTGAAGACAACATGGAGCATCCATGTGAAATGATTCAAATAGACAAGTGACAGTGGATTATGTGACAAATCCTTTGCAAATCAGCCATGGCTCTGCCTATGAAATCATCCACAGTAGACTTGGGTTTCCAAATGTTTGTGCAAGATGGGTACTGAAACTCATGGAAGAGCAGAAACAGAAGCGTTTGGACTTCTGAAAACAAAATCTGGATCAATACTCGAAGGAAGGCAAAGTTTCTATAAAAAGTCATTACTGGGGCCAAGACTTGGATTCAACACTGTGAACCTCAGAGTAAATGGCAAGGTATGGCATGGGAACGTCCTCAGTCACTGACCAAGAAAATGTTCAAAATTCAACCATCAGCTGGAAAATGGATGCTTAGAGATTTCTGGGATTCTCAAAAACCAGTATTGGAACACTATCAGGAAAAAGGTTCAACAATCAACAGCGCTCATTATAATGATATGCTCTCTGAAGAATGGAAGTCTCAACTTCAGATTAAACACAGAAGACTGCTATCCAAGGGCTTTGTGATCTTACATGACAATGCACATCTGCATACCTATTCCCACACTGTTGAAAATAATGACCACATACCAGATAAGTTGTGGAATTACATCAAGACATCATATCAAAAGAAAGCAAAAAGTCACTTAGAAGACAGGAAAAAAATTAAAGGCCACAGCGGATGCCAAAGGACACTCTGAAATTTGTTCTTGACTGTATAGTAGTTTTCCTTTTTGAAGTTTGAGTTGTTAAAGTATCCACCCTATAGTACTGATCTTTCTCCATCAGACATTCACATGTTTGGTCTCTTGAAAGCAGCTTTTCGAGGATGAAGATTCACCTCTGATGAAGAATTGAAGACTGCAGTGCATTCGTGGTTCAAAGTTCAGCTTAAATTTTTTAAAATAAGGGAATACAAAAGATTGTTGACAAATGGGCAAAGTT
>NW_006408882.1:262245-268401 GCF_000296735.1 Chrysochloris asiatica
TTCTTTCTTCTTCTTCTAAAGAGCCCTGGTAGCATAGTGGTTACAAATCGGGCTGTGAACCGAAAGGTCAGCAGTTCGAAACTACCAGCTCTTACCAGCTCTTCCATGGGAGAAAGATGAGGCTCTCTGCTCCCATAAAGATTTACAGCCTTGGAAACCTTGTTCAGGGTAGCTATGGGTCGGAACCTACTCGACAGCACTTAACAACAACAATGTCTTTTTTAAAATTTGATTAAAATAAATTCTGTGGCCAGAGTATGGATAGTTTTTTGACTCACCCTCGTATAATTTAAATGGAAAAAATAATATGTTACGTAGAAATTTAGTTTTGGTTGTTGTTAGGTGCCATTTAGTCAATTACAACCCATAGCAACCTTATGGACAACAGAAATAAACACTGCCAAGTCCCGTGCCATCCTCACAATTATTGTTAAGCTTGAACCCATTGTTCTTGTCACTGTGCCAATCCATCTCATTGGGGATCTTCCTCTTTTTCACTGGCCTTCCAATTTACCTAGCATGATATCCTTCTCCAGTGTCTGGTCCCTCCAGACATTATGTACAATGTATGAGAGATGAAGTCTGCCCATCCTGGTTCCCAAGGACAATTCTGGTTGTACTTCATCCAACACAGATCTGTTTTTTGTCCTAGTGGTCCATGGTACTTTTAATACTCTTCTCCAACACCATAAAGCAAAAGCATCAATTATTCTATGGTCATCCTATTCACTGTCCAACTTCCACATGCATATGAGGGTTTTGAAAATATTATGGCTTGGGTCAGGAGTAATTTACTCCTCTAACTGACATCTTTACTCTTAAACAATTTAAATAGATCTTGTGCAGCAGATTTGCCTGATGTAATATGTCCTTTAGTATTTTGATTGCTGCTTCTATGAGTGTTGATGGTGATTCCAAGAAAAACAAAGTCTTTAACAACTTATATTGTTTACCTAATTATCACGATGTTGTTTATTGGTCCAATGGTGAGGGTTTTTATTTTCTTTATGTTAAGGTGACCTTTGATCTTTATCAGTAAGTATTTTAAATGCTCTTCATTTTCAGCAAGCAAGGTTATATCATCAGTATATCACAGGTTGTTAATGAGTCTACCTCCAGTCCTGATGCTATGTTCTTTTTCATATAATCCAGCTTCTCGGATTATCTGCTCAGCAGTCAGTTTGAATAAGTATAGTAAAAGAATACAACCCTGGCACACACCTTTCCTGATACTAAACAGTTGAGTGTCCCCTTGGTATGTTCAAATGAATGTCTCTTGGTCTATGCACAAGTTCCTAAACAGCACAATTAAGTGTTCCAGAATACCCATACTACTTAATGTAGTCCATAACTCGTCATGATCCACACAGTGGAAAGCCTTTGCATAGTCAATGAAGCACACGTAAACCTCTTTTTGGTATTATCTCCTTTCAATCAATATGCATCTGAAGTCAGCAATGATATACCTTGTTCCACATCTTCATCTGTCCCAGCTTGAACATCTAGCATTTCTCTGTCAATGTACTGTTGCAGTCATTTTTTAATTACCATGAGTAAAATTATATTTGCTTGTAGTATTGATGATATTTTCTAATGCTTTCCATGTTCTGTTAGATCACCTCAATTTGGAATGGGCTCATATATGGATTTCTTCCATTCAGATGGCCAGGTAGCTGTGTTCTAAAATTCTTGTCGTAGTTCAGTGAGTTTCTCTAGTACTGACCCAGTTTGTTGAAATATTTCAATTTTCATTCCATCAATTCTTAGAGTTTTTTTTCTTTGCCAGTGTCTTCAATGCAGCTTGGACTTCTTCCTTCAGTATCATTGGCTTTTGATCATATGCTACCTCTTGAAATAGTTGGACAGCTACCGTTTATTTTTAGTACAGTGACTCTGTGCACTCCTTCCATCTTTTAATGCTTTCATCATCATTTCATATTTTGTCCAAAGAATCCTTCAGTGTTACAAGTCTAGGCTTGAATTCTTCATTAGTTCTTTTACCTTAAGGAATGCTGAGTGTGTTCTTCCTTTTTGGTTTTCTTACTCCAGATTTTTGCACATTTCATTATAGTATTTGACTTTTTCTGCTAGAGCTGACCTTTGACATTTTCTGCTCAGTTCTTTCACCTCCTAATTTCTCCCATTTGCTTTAGCATCTCTACACTAGAAAGCAAGTTTCAGAGTCTTTTTTTGTTTTTCTTTGCATCCTTTTTTATCTTTTCTTTCATTTTTACCCTTTATCTTTCCTGTATGATGATCTTGATATCATTCCACAACTCTTCTGCTCTTTTGTCATTATGTATAATGTATCAAATCTGTTCTTGAGATGATTTCCAAATTCAAGTGGGATATGTCCAAGGTCATATTTTGGCTCTTGTGTTCTTGATATAATTTTCTTCAGCTTGAGCCTTAAATTCAATATGACCGATTGATGGTTTGTGCCAAAGTCTTTTCCTGGCCTTGTTTTGACTGATAATATAGAGCTTTTCCACTGAAACTTCCCACAGATGTAGTCAATTTGATTTCTGTATATTCCACCTCATGAGATTTATGTGTATACTCATCTTTCATGTTGTTTAAAAGCTATTGTAATGAAGAAGTAATTGATCTTGCCAAAATCTGTCATGCAAACTTCAGCATTGCTTCTATCACCAAGGCAATATTTCCGAACTACTGATTCTTCTTTGTTTTCAACCTTTGCATTCCAAGCACTTGTTGAGTTGTTGTTAAGTGCTGTCAAGTAGGTTCTGACCCAATAGCAACACTGTATAGGATTTCCAAGGAACAGCTGGTGAGCTTGAACCACTGACCTTGCAGTTCAAACAACTCTGCAGTCTGACACACTAGCCCACTATCAATACATCTTGATTGCATGTTTGATCAATTTCACACTGAAGATATTTGAAGAATTAGTCCATGTCATCATCACTGGTTTTAGTGGTCATAAATTTGAATAATAGTCATAATAACTTCTTCTACTTGTACACATATGGATATTATCCTATCACAAACATCTTGATATTTTAAGATAGATCTTGAAATATTTGTTCTGATGATGAATGTGACCACCCCCCTGGTTCTTCAATTTGTCATTCCTGGCATAGTAAACTATGTGGTTGTCAGATTCAGAATGGCCAGTACCAGCCATTTCAACTCACTGATACCTAGGATATCTCTGGGTTTTTTTGCGTTCCATTTCCATTTTGACAACTTTAAATTTTACTAGATTCATACCTCATACATGCCATGTCCCAATTATTAGAGGATATTTACAAGCTGTTTCTCTTCATTTTGAATTGTGCCTATCGTCAATTGAAGGTCCTGAAAGTCTTATTCTATTTGCATAATCATGGTTGACTCTACTTTGAGGATTCAGCTCTTTCTGAGTCAAATTTTGAGTGCCTTCCAACTTGAGGGGCTCATCTTCTGGCACTAAACTTGACAGTATTCTAGTGCTCTTCATCATGTTTGAATATTCAATATTTTGGTGTTTACAGTGTTTGATTGTTATGCATAAGGTTTTCAGAAGTAATCTGTCTCTCCATCTTCCTAGTCTGGAAGTTCAACTGAAACTTGACCACCATGGGTGACCCTGTTGGAATTTAAAACACCAGTAGAATGGCTTCCAGAATTACAAAAGCCACCACAGTACAGCAAGCCAACAAATGAGTGGTAGTACCTAGCAATAAGCTTGAGAGAAACAATGATAAATCCTCCTATTTATGCAAGTCCAAGGCACCATATATGTAATTAATCTTGCTGAATAGTTCTTATAATCCTTCCAATTTCAAGGTGAAAACATATGTAAATACATACACTGGAACATAGTGAAACAGTAATGTAGCACAGGATTATAAATAAATTGCTGTTGTTAAGTGCTGTTGAGTCAGTTCCAACTCACAGGGACTCTGTATAGAAGAGTGACTGGTGTGTGGTCATTATCTTTCTTTCATCATTTTCTTTTGGCAATGTTTGAGTGCACACATTTTGTAACTTTTGATAGACAATTTATTTTGACAGATGAGTCAGTAAGTCACTGAAGATGGTCAAACTCATTGAAAAAAATGTGGCTGCCATTAAACACTTCACTGAACAGGTTGCCTTCAAACAATTTTTTTTTCTCCAAATAAATTAACAGCCTATGTGGTAATCTCTATGGTAATAATTTCTATATTCTAAAATTATAATGTCAATAAATAGAAAAACATTCTTCATAAGTTATTGAAGTTCCAGAGAGCTGCCAAAGGATTTTAAACACCTTTAAAGGTCTTTTCTCCTTTTAAAGAAACAAAACAGTATTGAATGTTACCCAAATAATTTTTCTATGAGAAGCCTAAATGTGTTCTAATTATGCTAAAAATTCAGAAGAGATACACTCCATCAAGTTTTTGTGTATGTTACTTACAATTACTTTGAAAGTTTGCTACTTTTAATTGTCATCACATTGTTGAAATTTTTTGAGACTCACTAGATACAACATGCTAGATATGACTAAATTCTAAATTAAATATAAAATAATTTCAACCATTTTTAAGATGTTTTAATTTCTTAAGATTTCATAGAATTTTCTCTGATACAACAAGATGGCAATGTGCAATGAGTATTAAGAGTTGTAGTGCAGTGAATTATTTATCTTTTCTATCCATGTCTTTATAACTCCCACCAAATGACTTTTTCTTTATGGGTTCTAGTAAGAGAAGGTGGTGGAACATGCTGATAGGATTATATGGTTCTGTTGTAACTGATTAACAGGGTTGTGATTGTAAAAACTTGGAAATCTACTGAGGGGTTTAATCAGCTTTGCCATCCTGCTATGTATAAAATGAGCCATCTTGGTGATGCGCACAAAATGAGCGAGTATGCTTTGCATTCATTTGTTTGACTAACCAAGCTGGCTTCCATCTGACCTCTGGTTTTTAGGACTTGCCTCATTGGCTTGACCTGATTTGCCAGTTTTCTTAGTCTTGTGAGTCTATAGATCGATTTTGCATTAATGAGGAGAATCCTCCAGACCAATGTCTATCTGGGACTACTTGCCAACCTCCACAAGCCTGTGATCCATTTCCTTGAAGTCCTGTGAGTTTTGTTAGACATTGCAGCAAATTTCAAAACCCTGAGGATATGGTGGAAAGCATTGAGCTGAAGAGCGTATCAGGAATTATGGAGTGCTGTTTGAACCTAAGGGTTAGTGGTTCAAAAGTCACCAGCTGCTCCTTGTAAACCACATATAGGGTTTCTATGAGTTGGAACTGACTCAACGGCACTTGACAACAACAATAACACTTTAGGAAAGTTAGACATTGGGATGTCTTTGACCTCCAGTTCATAGGGAACATCATGATGCTGATCCTTCTAAAAGAAATTATTGATTCAAGAATCAAGAGACAACTTTTATTCATAGTTGCTACAACTAACTGATCCTTTTAAACAACTGTTCTTTTGCCTCACCATCACACCTATCCATTTATATGTCACCCCCAATTTCAATGTGGGAGACTATTCCACCACACTGAATTTTCTAATAATTAGTGTGTTTTATGTTGCAAGTAACATTCAAAACTGTGGACTCAAACACATCAATAATTCATGAAGATTGCATAGGAGTGAGCAATGTTCTGTTCTGTTATACAGAAAATTGGAGCCAACTGGCAGCAACAAACAGCAATATTACAAGTAAATGAATGTCTAAAGTGGTTTAAATAGAAAAGGAATTCATTTGTTCAAATTTTATTCAGGCAATGATCTAAGGCTCAAAAAAATGAGGGTAAGGTACCTGTTCCTTCCTGGCTATGCTATCCTTAAATAGTTAATTACAACATGGCAATAAAAAAAAAAAAAATTACAAACAAGAGAAAAATATGGAAATATAACACAAATATCAGTTACATATAAACAAATATCCACCCAATTGAATTCTGTGACTTTAAATATGTCATTAAATCTCTTTGGAGGTTTGTGTTCTTCTGTAAATCACTGGGATTCAACCAGACAACAGAATATCTAAAGTTTATTTTATCTTTATAATCAATAAGGCCCAGTGTTCAAAGCCAACATAATATAAATATTATTTGTGCTGTAGAATATTCAACAATTACTAGGATCAATGCTCATAAATATACTATTCATTTGTCAGTTTGTCAAACTGTCGTGGCTTAT
>NW_006408882.1:269601-271364 GCF_000296735.1 Chrysochloris asiatica
GGGTCCCCTGCATGAATCATCCCTTGTGGTTTTGTCAACCAAGGGGACATTCATTGTCCCTTTGCTAAACAATGAACTTTTCATGCATAAGGCTTCTTGCAGTTCTGCACCTTGGCAGGATCACCATTGGTGGACTGATTTCAGCAGAACTTCCAAATGAAGCCACACTAGGAAGAAGGAGAAGCTGATAAGTCACCGAAAACTTTATGAATAGCAGTGGAACATGATCAGATAGCAGCAGAATATTAAATACTGAAACATGATGAAGAGAACCAGAATCTTGCCTGATATCATGCCATAAGATGATCCCCTCAGGTGGGAGGCACTCACAATAAAACTGAGGAAGAGAGGCTTTTTCAAAGTAGAGATGATTGTAATGGTGCAAATGGAGTAAAGCCTTCGGAACCTTCATTTGCTGATGGAGCAAGACTCAAAATGAGGAGAAACGGCTGCAAACATCGATTAATAATTGGAGAATGAAACTTAAAAAGCATGCATCTAAGAAAATTGGAAATTGTCAAAAATAAATTGGAATGAATAGACGTCAATATACTAGACATTACCAAGCTAAAAGGAGCTCTGGTAGCGTAGTGGTTACCAATTGGGCTGAGAACTGCAAGATCAGCAGTTCGAAATTACCAGCTGTTCCGTGGGAGAAACATGAGGCTTTCTGCTCCCATAAAGATGCACAGCATTGGAAACCCTATGCAGGGTTGCTATGAGTCAGAAGTAACTCCGTGGCACACAACAACAGCAACTGAGCTGAAATAGAATGGTATTGGCCATTGTGAATATGACAATCACATGATTTACTATGCCTGGAGTAAAAATTGAGAAGGAATGGCATCTCAGTAAGCATCAAAAGAATATTTCAATATTTACTTTGAAAGATAATGCTGTATGTAATAGGACAAAACCCATAAGCCTACAAAGAACACCAGTTAATACCACTATTTAACTTTAAGTAGCAGCCACTAAAGTCAGTGATTTTAAAACCGAAGAATTCTACCAACTTCTTCAATCTGAAATTGACCAATCATGCAATAAAACTGTATTGTTAATTGCCCATAATTGGAATGCAAAGGTTAGAAATCAAAAAGAAGAATCAGTCGTTGGAAGATATGGCCTGGGTAATAAAAATGATGCTGGACATTGTATGATAGAATTTTGCAAGATTATTGAAATCTTCATTGCAAATGACTTTCTTAAAATCATGAAAGATGAGTAAACACATGGACTTGACCAGTTGGATCACATTGAAATCAAATAGACTACAACAGTGGAAGATACGGTGGAAAAGCTCCATGGCTATTGGTAGGTGCCATCAAGATGGTACCGACTCATAGTGACAGCAGAACAAAATTCTGCCTGGTCCTAGGCCAACCTCACAATAGTTTCTATGTTCAAGACCATTGCTGCTGCCACTGTGCCAATCCAGCTAGTTAGAAGTTCTTCCTTTTTTTGTGTGTCTCCAACTTTTGACTTAACTAAAATGATCTCTTTCTGCAGGGACTGGTCCCTCCTGCCAAGATAATTGAAGTATGAGATACCAAGTCTGGCCATCTAGACTTTCAAGGAGCTTTCTGGCTGTAATTCTAGCAACACAGATTGATTTGTTCTTTTGGCAGTCCATGGTACTTTTAATGCTCTCCTCCAACACATAGCATAGCGGTTACTAATCGGGCCACAGCCTGATACACAAACACAAGGTCAGCAGTTTGAAACTTCCGTGGGAGAAAGATGAGGCTTTCTGTTCCTGTAAA
>NW_006408882.1:272159-273340 GCF_000296735.1 Chrysochloris asiatica
ATTTCATTTTACTTGGATGAAAAATCAGTGCCCATGGAAGCAGCAGCAAAAAAATCAATTGCGGTATTACACTGGACAAATCTGCTACAAAAGACCTTCTTAAAGTGTTAGAGAGGAAATATGTCACTTTGAGCACTAAGTGCAAGACCCAAGTGTAAGACCAAGTCATGGGTTTTACAATCACCTCATATGCATGTAAAAGTTAGATAATGAATAAGGAAGGCAGGGAAGAATTGATTTATTTGAATTATGGTGTTGAAGAAAAATGTTGAATGTATCATCAACTGGAAAGAGAATGAGAAAATCTGCCTTGGAAAAAGTACAGCCAAAATGATTCTTAGAAGCAAGGATGGGAATATTTCATCTGTGGCCCTGTAGGATAAAGTGCTGGACCATAAGGTCAGTTCAAACCATATTGTCAGCATATCAAACTCATCAGCCATGACTTGGAACACCGTTGTGAGTCAGAAGTGACTCAACAGCACTTAACAACAACAACACAATTTGGGCATGTTATTAGGAAGGACCTTTCATGATTGATAAACTAAAGGATCAGAAAAAAAAAAAATAATAGAAAGATCCTAAATGAGATGGATAAACACAGTGACTGCAACAGTGGGCTCAAACATAGGAAAGATTGTCAGGATGGCACAGTGTTCCATTCTTATGTACACTGTGTCACTATGAGCTGTAACAGACTTAATGGCACCTAACAACAATAACAACAGCAACATGTGCAGGAGTCCAGCTCTCGCAGGGTCGCGGGACACGAGAGGAGACACGGACTCAGCGAAATTGAAAGCAATCGAGGAGCCTCTGCTTAGTTGGCTGATGGGGCTCTCTCTCTTTTTCTTCTCCTCTTTCTCTTCTCTTCTCTGCCCCAGCTCAGCAAGTCTTTATTTTTATACTTAAAATTACACAGTACATAATGATTTGATATTTTGATTTTTCCCTTAAATTATTACACAGTTTTAATCCCAACATTCCTTCATCCTGTAATTATACAACCTTAACAAAAGTATTTCTGTGATGTCCAAACTGACCTTTCCATATCCCATTCATTTTTCAACCATTGAACATTTTCCTTTTGACATCATCTCCTCTCCTACGTAAGTGATAAATTGCTTCTTCTTATTCCCACTAAAAGATCAAGTTAAACTTTACACAAATAATTTCCACTT
>NW_006408882.1:274035-275364 GCF_000296735.1 Chrysochloris asiatica
TTTCTCCTTCTGCCAGGACTGTGTCAAACAGCAGAAGTGAAGCTGCTCCCTGCAAACATGTACCTAGAAAATTCTTCCTAGAATGGTAAGAGTTGAAACAGATTTTATTAAACCATTTGACTGTAGAAATTGATAACTGGATTCTAAAATTCATATAGAAATCCAAATATCCTAGAAAAACTGAAGGAACTTTGAAAAATAAGAACACATATGAAAGACCACTGACCTATGCAGAAACATGGACAAATCTCAAAATCAGAATTAGAAGTGAAAGAATCAGAAACAATGACAATATGATGTACGATTCCATTTATATTGATTTATTTTAAAAGGAAAACTATTGTCATATAAAGCACATAAGGGCTTTTCAGGTTCTAGGCATCATAATAAATGGAGAGAAGATTGAAGTTGTTAAATATTTCATTTTGCTTCTATCTAGAATCAGCACTCATGGAAACAGTAGTCAAATCAAACAATGGATTGCATTTGGAAAATCTACTGCACAAGACTTCCTTAAAGTGTTCAAGAATAATGATATCAGCTTGAGGACTAGGCTGCACTTGACCCAAGCCATGATATTTTCAATAACATTATGTGCATGTGAAAGTTAGACATTTAATAAGGAAGATGTAGAAGAATCGATACATTTGAATTGTACTGATAGCAAATAATATTAAAAGAATCATGGAATGTCATAAGAACAAACAAATCTGTGTAGGAAGAAGCACAAACAGAATGTTCTTTAGAAGTCAGAATGCTAAGACTTTGTCTCTCATATTTGGACATGTTATCAAGAGGGACCAGTCCATGAAGAAGAACATCATGCTTGGTCATGTGGATTGTTGACCAAAAAAAAAAGAGGGGGGGGGAAGGCCACCAATGAGATTAATAGACACAGTGGCAGCAAGAATTGGTTCACTCTGAACAGCAATTGTGAGGATGACCAGGACTGTACAGTGTTTTCTTCTGTTGCGGATAGAGTCATTATGAACCTGAGCTGACTCAAAGACAAACAACAACAAAAATGCATCAGGGGAGGCAATTACATGCAAAAGGGTATGATGAATATTTATGTATTGTAAATAATGACAGCAATGGCCTATATTTTAAAGCTCATCAAATCATACAATAAAAGTTAGTGAATTTAATTATCAGTGAATTATATTACCTAATGACTGAAAGGTCAGCTTGAGAAGACAAAGTCAAATATTACAAAAAATGTGCAAAGATGTGGAGTCAGAAAACCAAAAAGGAAGAATACTCTCAACATTTCTCAAGCAGGGGGAAATGAAGAAAAATTTGACTTTTGTTATTGAAGGATTCTCTGGG
>NW_006408882.1:276539-277909 GCF_000296735.1 Chrysochloris asiatica
TATATATATATTGAAAGTTGTTAGTGAGCCTCTTCCAATCCTGATGTCACTTTATTTTTCATATAATAGAGCTTTTTGGATTATTTGTTCTACCTATGTATAGAACAAGTATAGTGAAAGGATGCTTTGCATGGTTTCTGATTTTAAATCATGAGTGTTGTTTGGTCTATGTACAGGTTCCTCATGAGCACAATTTGTTGTTGTTGTTAAGTGCCGTCGAGTCGATTGTGATCCATAGTGACCCTGTACAGGGTTTCCGAGGCTGTAAATCTTTACGGGAGGAGACGCCTCATCTTTCTCCCGCGGAACAGCTGGTAGTTTTGAACTGCTGGCCTTAAGGTTCGCAGCCCAATTCGCTACCAGAGCAGCGTTCTGAAATTTCCATTCTTCACATTATTATCCATAGTTCATTGTGATCTACACAGTCAAATGCTTCTGTATAGTTAATCAAACACAGGTAAGTACCTTTCTGATATTCTCTGATTTCAACCAAGATCCATTTGACATCATGAATGATATCCCTTATTCATAACCTGCTGCGATATCTGGAAGCTCCCTGTTAATGTATTACTTTTGAATTCTCTTTAGCAAAATTTTACTTGTATGTGATAATAATGATGTTGCTTGATAATTTCTGCATTGTCTTGAGTCATTTCTTTAGAATGGGCACAAATATGGATCTCTTAAATTCAGTTGCCTAGGAAGCCATCTTCCAAATTTCTTTATGTGTAACATTTTAAATTGGTCAATTATTGGAGCCATGTTTTTCACCAGTGTCTTTAGTGCATTTTGGACTTCTTCCTTCAGTGCTATTGGTTCTTTATTATATGTTACCTCCTGAAATGGTTGAGTGCCAACCAATTCTTTTTAATATCATGACTCTGGTTCTTTTGATGAATCTTGCTTGCATTGTTCAGTATTTTACCTATAGAATTATTCAGTATTGCAACATGAGGCTTAAGTTTTTTTTCTTTCTTCAAGTTAAGAAATGTTGAATATGTTCTTTCTTTTTCATTTTCTAACTGCAAGTCTTTGCACATTTCATTAAAATACTTTATTTTGTCTTCTCAATCTGCCCTTGGAAATTTTCTATTCATCTCATTTACTTCATTGTTTCTTCTAAGTGCTTTCTTTATATTCTCTTCACTCAAATGCAAGGTCAGAGTCTTGTTTACGTCCATATTGGTGTTTTCTTTTTTTCTCATATATTTAATGCCCTTTCAATGTATGAGGTCTTTAAAGTAATTCCACCACTCTTCTGGTCTTAATTTATTAGTGTTCATTGTGGCAAATCTGCTACTGAGATGGTCTCTAGATTCAGGTGGGATACACTGAAGTCCATATTTTTGCTCTTTTGAACTTGTTTTCAT
>NW_006408882.1:278423-289284 GCF_000296735.1 Chrysochloris asiatica
AGCCATACCAGGACTCCCTGGACGTTAATAGGAATCTTTCATTTCTTACTCTTTACCATTAATGGTTGCTGAATAAATTTAAATAATCATATTAACTGGTCTTGCTTGTAGCGGTATGAATATCAGTGATAGCATTGTGCTTCAGGAAAGATATGGAAATGTTCCTTTTGAAGATCTGTGCTAACCTATTTCTTTTCAATTTGCCATTACCAACATAGTAAACCATAGGACTGTCTGATTCAAAATGGCCAATACCAGTGCATTTCAGCTCACTAATGCCAAGGATAAGGTAGAGCAGTGTTTATAAGACAGGCTGCTAACCTCAAGGTCGGCAGTTCAAAACTGCCAATTGTTCCACAGAAGAATGATGAGACTTTCTGCTCCCATACAGATTTTCAGCCTTGGAAACCCTGTACAGGGTCACTATAAGTCGTAACACTATCACTCCAGCACCACCAATGCCAAGGGTATTGATTTTATATAGTATTCGTTTTAATGTTTTCACTTCAGTATTCCTAGATCAATACTTTGTTTATTTCGTGTTCCATTAATTAATGGATGCTTATAGCTATTTCTTCTCAATTTGAGTTGTGCAAATTAAAGTCTCAAAAACTGTATTCCATCCATGTTAGTAAAGTCAACTCTACTTTGAGGAAGCAGCTCTTCCTCTTGTCTGCTATATTTTGATGAAAGATTATAGTACTTTTATCACAGTACAAAGATAAAAGATGAGCCTCCAACCTGTGGGGCTCATCTTTTATCATTGTACTATGTCTTCATAGTACATCAGACATTGTACTATGGCTATTCATAATGCTTTCAGGGGACACATTTTCAAAGTAAATTACCATGTCCTTCCTAGTCTGTTTATTTTTGTAAACTGTGCTGAACCTTACCACCATGGGTAGCCCTGTTGGTATTTGAAATACCAGTGGCATAGTTTCTGTCATCACAGCAAAACACAAGTCATCACTATATCTGCAAATAAAATAAGAGCTAATAAATACAGAGATACAGTGACACAGTATGACTGTTTTAACCCCTCCTGAAGGAAAATAATAATAGTGTACTCACTGATATTCAATGGTTGCTAAAATCAGCAGATGAAAGATTGATGTAGATTATAAAAATAAATGGTTCGTGTTGAGAACATCCACATCTGCTGATGTATCTTAATATGACCAAAAGACAGACTAGTGCAGTAAATACATTCAGCACTTACTACAAACTATTCTTGTGACTATCAAACCTGAATCTGATGAAGTCACTAAATTTAACTACCTTTTACAGGAAATCAAAAATAAGAATACAGGAATTACAATTCAGGAACTGCACAACTGAACCTCAGCTGGAATCCTGGAAAGCTTTTGCATTATAAGAAAGGGTGATTAAGAGGTAGAAAATGCTTTAGTAAAGCTTCAGTACAGTGTGATTCATGTTCCACTTTATGACCAGACAATGTGATCAGTCCCACATTATCTGCCAAGAACAGAAAAAAATGAATTAACTCTGAAAAAAAGTAACTTAATTTGGTGTCTCTAATATTACTACCAAGTTGATTTCAATTCATGGAACCAATTGTATTACAGAGTGAAATGCTTTGTAGGAGGTTTAATGAGTTTGGGGGTTTTTTTTGCTATCGTGTGTATAAATGGAGATCACCAGACCTTTCCCTACTGGTGTCACAGAGTGGGTACAAACCACCAACTATTAGATTAGTTTTTTGTTTTGTTTTTTAAGTGTTGTTTATCAGGTTCTGATCCTTAGAGACCCTGTATAGGGTTTCCAAGGAGCTTGAACCACCAACCTTGCTATTCAAACCAACTTTCCAATCCAGCACATTAACCCCCAGCACCACACCAGGTGGTGGTGTTGTGTCATAAAGATCATTTTGAACTCATAATAATCATAGAGGACAGAGTAGAACTACCCCAACATTTTTCTTACCTGTAATCTTTATGGGAACATATCATCAGGTGTTTCCCCTGCAGAGCCCATGGTGAGTTCAAACACTCAACTTTTCAATTAACTGCTGATTGCTTAATCATTGCACCATGAAGACTCCTTTCTAATGTTACTAGATTTACCAAAAGAAGACACCAAGCAAACAATGTCATATTTTGTTGAGAGAAAGCCTTATATTTCTCCTGCAAAAATATGACCTCAAGTATATCCCAGATGAATTTAGAGACCATCTAAAGAACAGATATGATGTATTAGACACTAATGACTGAAAATGAGAAGAGTTGTTTGATGACATCAAGAACTTCATACATAAAGAAAACAAAAGATAATTTAAACAACAGGAAAGAAAGATCAAAGTCAATATCAGAAGAGACTCTGAAACCTGCTCTTGAGCATAAAGAAGCTAAAGCTACCAGAAGAAATGATGAAACACAAGAACTGAGCAGAAAATTTCAAAGGGTACATTGTCGAGAAGACAAAGTAAAGTATTATAATGAAATGTAAAAAGACCTCAAGTTAGAAAACCCAAAGGGAAGAACATACTCAGCATTTCTGAGAGAACTGAAGAAAAAATTCAAGCCTCCGGTTGCAAGATTGAGTGGCACTGTGGATTAATGTGCTGAATTGCAAGGTCAGTTTGAACCACAAGGTTGGTGGTTCAAACTCACCAGTCATAACCATATACAGGGTTTCTATGAGCCAGAAATGACTAGAAGGCACTTAACAACAACATAGGCAATATGTTGAATGATTCTTGATGCATCAAAAGACAATGGAAAGTATACACAGAGTCATTGTATCAGAAAAAATTGGTAGACAGTAAAACATTTCAAGAAATAGCATATGATCAAGAACCAGTTGTATCTCTTCTCCTTCCTCTTTTTTCTGCCCTCTCTTCTTCTCCCTCTTCTTCTTTCTGCCCTTTCTTCTTTCTGCCCTTTCTTCTTTCTGCCTTCTTCTTTTTATCCCCTTCTTTCTGCCTTCTGCCTTCTCTCTCCAGCAAAGGTCACCTTCCTCTTCCTAACCCTGAATAAAAAAAAGTCTCTAGACCGACAAAAAAAAAAAAAGAACCAGTTGTACTGAAGGAAGAATGTCAAAATTGATGGAATCCCAATCAAAACATTTCAACAAACTGATGTAGGACTGGAGGCCAAGAAATTTGGAAGAAAGCTACATGGCCTACTGATTTGAAGACATCCATATCTGTGCCAAGTGCAAATAAAGGTGACTTAATGTAATGCAAAAATCATCTAACAATACTCTTAATGTTACAATAAGTACTGGGCCGCAAGCTTGGTTTGAACTGCAAGACCTGTGGTGTGAATTCACCAATCACTCCTCAGAAACCCTGTACAGGGTTGCTATGAGTCAGGACTGGCTCAATAGCACTTAAAAGCAATAGCAAAATTTTTCTGAAGTAATTTAAAAGTGGCTGCAGCAATCTATCAACAGAATGCTGCCAGAAATTCAAGCCACATTCAGAAGAGGACTGGAAACTAGGAATATCATTACTGATGATGTTTACTAAAATCAGAAGATACAAGAAAGATGTTTACTTTTGCTTTATTGAGTATGCAAGGCATTCGACTGTGTGGATCATAACAAACTATGGACAATGCTGTGAAGAGTGGGTATTGCAGAACACTTAAATATGCTCATGAGGAACCTGTACATAAACCAAGAGGCAGTCATTAGAACAGAACAAGGGAACAGCAAATGGTTTCATATCATGAAATGTGTGTGCTAAGGTGGTGTTCTTTTAACATATTTATTCAATCTGTATGGTGATCAAACAATCCCAGAAGCTGTATTATATGGTGAAGAATTTGGCATGAGGATTGTAGCAAGAGTCTTTAACAAACTGCGATATGTAGATGATATAACATTCTTTCTGAAAGCAAAACAGATTTAAAGTACTTATAGATAGAACTCAAAACAGAGGAAGATACCCTATGAAATGGGATCACACAATGACACCAACAATTGGTACACACATAACCATTGTGAAGATGGCAGTACAATACTGAGAGTGTTTCATTTGTTGGTCATCGGGTCACTGAGTTGGAACCAGCTTGATGGCACGTAGCAACAACCCTGCCCTGAAGAACTGTGTGCTTTTCAATTTACGTTGGCAAATGGTAATTTTGGCTTCCACAAGAGACAAATAGTGTTCATTTGAAATGTTCTTTGAATTTTGGAAACAAAAGTCAGTCTGCATGGGCAAGATCAGGTCTATATAGTGAATGGGGAAAGGTTACCCAATTAAATTCCCATAGGACAGCTCTTGCTCCCTCGAAGAATAAGCACCTGCACAGTCGTGATGGAAAAGATTTCCTTGGCCTAATTTTTCCGGTCCTTTTTTTCATCAAAGTTGTTTTCAATTTTCTTAAAACTTTTTCCTAATAAATATTCATGGTTGTTCTGTGTTCTTAAAGAAAAATTACCTGTATTACCCATTTTTTAATCCCCTAAATAGTTGTCATAACCTTCTTTTCTGACCTCTCTATCATGAATTTAACTGGCCCAGAAGATCCTCCCAAAAACCATTGTTTTAACTATATATATGAAGCACCCCAATCAAAAACTAAAACCAAATCCACTGCCATCAAGTAGCTTCTGATTCACAATAATCCTATAGGACAAAATAGAACAGTTCCCTAACGTTTCTATGTCTTTACAGGAGTAGATGGCCACATCTACTCATGGAGTGGTTGCTGATTTTAAATTGCTGACCATGAGGTTAGAAGCCCAATGCATAAACCTCAGCACCACCAGGGCTCAGGAGAATTTAAGACAGCAAATGTAGCCGCTTATGTGTCACTATGAAGCTGGTAATTATGCTACTGGTATTTAAAATACCAACAAGTTCACCCAGGATGGATAAGTTTAAGGAGAGCTTCCGGACTAAGACAGAAAGCTTCAGAAAAGCAGCCAGTGAAAACCTTATGGATCAGAATAGAATGTTTTCTAATATTCTTGCTTTGGATATCAAGAGGGATTGATTGGCATACAAAGGTATGAGAGACTCTCCATGAAATGAATTTATACACCAGGCACAATGATGGACTCCAACATAGGGAGACTGTCAGGATGACACAGGGTCAGGTGACATTTCGTTCTGTTGTATATAAGGTCACCATGAGTTAGAGTTGACACAATAACAATTGATAACAGGAAGTTATGACTCTTTGTAAACTGGATTTTTCAATGGTTGAAAGGATAACAAGTCTAAAAGCATTGACACATGGTATCAATTCAGATTTCCCTGAGGTTTCTTAAGAAGCTTTTAATAATAGAAATCAAATTCTTCTATGTATGCATCACAATACTGCAAACTGTTTCTCTAGAATGTAAGATTGCTAGTATGGTATGGTCCTTAAGTACAGTGCTCAGCTATAAGTAACAAGCAGATTTTTAAAATTTGTGTTATTTTTTGTTGAGAATATATGCAGAAGAACATTGACCAATTCAACAATTTCTAGAGTGAAAATCCCATTCTTCAAGTTGTGCAACCATTCTCAGCCTTCTTCCCAAATTGTTCCTTCCCATTAACATAAACTCATTGCCCCATAAATTTCCTATTTAATCATTTGAATTGCTGTTGTCAATTTGATCTCAGATGTGGTGATCTTAAGAGTACAATATACAAAACAAACTTACTAGTAGAACTAAAGCGTTGCTTAGTTTTTAAGAAGACTTCAGAGGATATTTTAGCTTATGTGTTAAAGATCATTTCAGGGTAATAATTTCAGAGGTTCACATTGCCTCTATGTCTCCAGAAAGTCTGGATTCTATTAGAATTTAAAATTCTGCTCTGTGTTTTCCCCTTTTTGATTAAGATTCTTCAATGTTGTTGTTGTTGTTAGGTACCATTGAGTCGGTACCAACTCATAGCCACCCTATGCACAACAGAATGAAACATTGCCCTATCCTGGGTCAACCTCACAATTGTTGCCACACTTGAGTCCATTGATGCTGCCACTTGGCCAATCCATCTTGCTGGGGATCTTCTTTTTCTCTGACCTTCCACCTTACCAAACATGATATCTTTCTCCAGCAACTAGACCCTACTAACAATATGTCCTAAGTATTAGAGACAAAGTTTGGCCATCCTGGCCTCCAAGGAGCACTCTGGGTTCACTTCTTCCAACACAAATCTGTTGGTTCTTTTGGCAGTCCATGGCACTTTCAATATTCTCCTCCAACACCATAACTCAAAAGCATCAATTCTTCTACAGTCTTCCTTATTCAATGTCCAGCTTTCGCATGCAAATGAGGTTATTGAAAATACCATGGCTTGGGTCAGGTGACCTTGGTCCTCAAGCTAACATCCTTGCTCTTCAACACTTTAAAAAGTTCTTGTGCAGCAGATTTGCCTAATGCAATACGTCATTTGGTTTCTTGACTGCTGCTTCCATGAGTGTTGATAGTTGATCCAAGAAGAATGAAGTCCTTGACAACTTCAACCTTTTCTCCATTGATAAAAATGTTGTTGATTGGTCCAGTGGTGAGTACTTTTGTTTCCTTTGCATTAAGATGCAATCCATAGGATCCTATCATTCAAAACATTCAATAATAGTAGTTGAGCACCATCCTGTTCTGGTCTCATGACAAAAGAAGCAGTTGCTCATAGAAGCAGTTAGTAATATATTCCATTTCCTACTCCAAATCCAAACTCTCTTTATTCCTGTGTTACAGCAAATGAAATTTATTTTATTTACTCTGGATATGTTTTTCATATCCTGCTGATATAACTAATCTTATCTTTTTTACATATGACAAAGCTCACCAACTAAATACTACCAAGTACACACCTATAATCACACAATGTACAAAGTTTATTTATTTAGCAAGTGAGAACACATGTAGGGTAAGGAGAACCTTAATAAAGGAAATATAGAAGGGGCTTCTTTATAAAGATTTCGGATGTGCTGATTGATTCTGAGGAGGTATTAGGAAAGTGGTTAGAAACTATAAAGAAGTATACAAAATTCAGTGGTTGTATATTTCAATGATTATTTTTCAAAAGGTAGATGATTAAAGAAAGGATAATACTGTCATTTTAAGAAAGAGAAAAAAGGACTCTCAAAATAGGAGAATGTGAATCCATTTTATGTTTACAATGTATAGCTTTGTCCATGTTACATTAGAAATACTGTTTCTGTAGGAGATGTTACTGTTTCCCTTAGTCTTTTTGCATATATTGAAAACAATATTTAATTTCAGTTAGCTCTGTCATTGCTTGCCAACAGAACAAATTCTTATTCTTTCACTACCTGCCCACAAAAAAGTTTAGTTTTTGCTTAAGGAAATAATGTTTTTCCTAAACCACTGAATTATATTCATCATATGAAAATTGAAAACTATATGAAGGGTTATCATGCCATCTTCTCAGTGATTCTCATTAATTCTGAGATCAATTTCCAGCCCCAACTCTGTCAAGCTCATGAGATAACTCATTTTCAGCACACACATTTACACTAATTTAACCACTGGGTTAATGCGCAGGACAGCAAGGTTGGCTAGAACTGCAAGGTTCGATCTCACCAGTCACTCTTGGGAAACTCGATACAGGGTCACTATGGGTTGGGACTGACTCAACAGTACTTCACAACAACAACGACCACTAGTTGGAGTCCTGGTGTGCTGCTGTAGGATACGCACTGGACTGCTAAACATAAGGTTGGTGGTTCAAATCTACCAGCCACTCCTTGGAAACCTTATTTTGTTGTTGTTAGGTGCCATAAAGTGCGTATCAACTCATAGCCACCCTATGCACAACAGAATGAAACATTGCCTGGTCCTGGGCCAACCTCACAATTGTTACCATTCTTGAGCCCATTGATGCTGCCACTTTGCCAACCCATCTCGCTGGAGATCTTCCTCTTTTTCTCTGACCCTCCACCTTACCAAACATGATATCCTTCTCCAGTGACTGGGCCCTCCTGACAATATGTCTAAAGTATGAGAGACAAAGTTTGGCCATCCTGGCCTCCAAGGAGCACTATGGCTGCACTTCTCCAACACTGATCTGTTGGTTCTTTTGGCAGCCCATGGCATTTTTAATATTCTCCTCCAACACCAATAGTCAAAAGCATCAATTCTTCTACAGTCTTCCTTATTCACTGTCCAGCTTTCACATGTATATGAGGTTATTGAAAATACCCTGGCTTGGGTCAGGCACACCTTAGTCCTGAAGCTGATATCTTTGCTCTTCAATACTTTAAAAAGGTCTTGTGCAACAAATTTGCCTAATACAACACATCATTTGATTTCTTGACTGCTGCTTCCTTGAGTGTTGATAGTTGATCCAAGAAGAATGAAGTCATTGACAACTTCATCTATAAAAAATCCTATAGATGGTTGTTATCAATTGTAATTGACTCAACAGCACTGAATAACAATAACCACTAGTTTCATCTTATTTTCCATATCTCTGTACTCCCTACCCAATTTTCTGGCTTATTTATATTTTCTACTGTACATACTTGAAAATCATACTTTATAGGTTGTTGTTGTTGTTGTTAAGTGCCATCGAGTCATTTCTGACACATAGACGACCCTGTAAAGGGTTTTCAAAGAGCAGCTGGTGAGCTTGAACCATCAACCTTACAGTTGAAATGACTTTACAGTCTGATGCATTAGCCCACAGTACCACACCAGGACACCACTTTACAGGTAGTAAAAAGCGAACAAAAAACAGACAACTCTGCCATCCAGGAGATTCTGATTCATGACAATGCCATGTGTGTTGCACAGCAGAACTGCTGCATCGGGTTTTCAGTAAAGTCAGAAGCAGATTGCCAGGACTTTATTACACTTTTAAGTGCAAGCATGGAGTAAAAAGTACGAAGCTTTTATTTTCCTCAGTTTGCTAATTCAAAATCAGGATAGAATGGGGATATGAAGATGCTGTAAGTATAGAAGGGGCTACTAGAGAAGTCTCTAAGACATAAACCAGCATTAGTCTGTTACTGGTGGATTAAGTTTCAATAACGGGTCTTGGGACCTACAAAAAAAAAAAAAAAATCAATGAATTTTCCTAACCATTGCTTTCTTCAAGTTTGAGACGGAGATTCCAATACCTCCAAATTAAAATTAGAACTATCATGTGAAACTCTTCTGGTAATATATCTATACCACTCTATTTTGATAAACTTGGGAGTCCTATTTGGAGTCCTCATGTGGTGCTGTAAAATAATCACTGGATTACTAGGCACAAGTTTGGCAGTTCAAACCCACCAGTCGCTCCTCAGAAACCCTATACAGGGTTGCTATGAGGCAGAACCAATGTAACGACACTGAACAACGATTTTGTGTACAGAAGGCATATTGTTTAACAAATGTATATCTACTTATTTAAAATGTCTTCGTTGTTGGTGGTTGTTGTGGTATAGAGTTTCTGAGACTGTAAATCTTTGTGGGAGTAGAAAACATCATCTTTCTCCCACAGAATGGCTGGTAGACTCGAACTGCTGACCTGTAGTAAGCAGTCCAACAAGACTACTTTAAAATCCAATTTTGTTATAACATGCAACAGTAGAAAAAGAACATGTTTCTGAATTTTCAATACCTAGAAATTCTTAAGATAAATGCAATTCAGTGAGTTTTCATGGTGACCTTGAAAATAAGAAAAAAGGAATAGGAAAATGTACTTTTCCTTGAAGTTGACTGTAAGAGAATGTTTCACATTCCTTTTTCCTTCACATTTAAAAATAAGAATCACAATTATAAAGCAATTATGTAAAATCTCTCATTCTCATGCTCATAAATACTAGTTTGATGAGTTCTGAATCAGATTGTAAATCACCCAATCAAATGACAATTTACTTATCCTCTTTTAAAAGGGTTAACACTGATTCTATTATTTCTTGACCTTTGAACATCTGAAGTTCAGTTTAAAGATAAATGATGAAAGAACTGCTGGTAGATGAAGTATATAATTCTAATAAGGAAATAGATAAGCAATATGGAACACTGATCAACACAGAAGTATCTATAAAGTCTGAACACATTTTAGGAAATACATTTGGATTATTCATTGAGTTGAATATTGTCTCTAGATTCACTAGGGACATATTGTGTTCGTTGCTAACCAGCCTTCAAGGATCAAAACTGGCATGCAGTCCATCTTTGCTAATTGCCTTCAAAGACAGTTTAGGAGTAAAATATGCTCATCAATTTTATATCTCCCTTTCATCTCCATAGCAGCCACACATGGTATTCTTCCCTGTAGTCACTTTATTCAACTAAAATAACCTATGGTTGCTTACTAACACCAGATCTCTCTGTAAGACACTAAGCTTTGCCACCTTTAAGACAATACAGACCTAGTTCTAAATTCTATGGTTAACAACAATACACATACACTTCAACTCAGGATAGTATGCTTAGGAAAAAGACAACTATCCTACAGGAGGTGAGACTCCCAGTGAAGTCACCATGCTTCTATGTAAGTCAACTGTCAGTCACATTGTTTTAGAGCCACACTTTGAATGCACTAAGTATTGTGTATGCAGAAAACATATAAAACATGTTCAAAGACATCAGGTATTTTCTACTGTTTAACTGAAGAATTCAAGCCATTTTATATTATTGAAGGATGTCAAAACGTTATGCTTGCAGAGTCCTGGCATTACGAAAGCCTAATATTGAAGAGTAACAAAATAAGAAAACAGAAATTCCTATTCTCTTCTAAGCCAAGTCATTGCCTAAATAGTTGTTGCTGTTGTTGTTAGGAGTCATCGAGTTCGCACTGACTCATGACCTTATGTACAATAGAATGACACACTGCCTGGTCCTGGGCCAAACTCACAATCATTGCTATGCTTGAGCCCATTGCTGCTGCCACTGTACCGATCCATGTCGTTATGGTCTTCCTCTTTTTCTCCAACCC
>NW_006408882.1:290109-297580 GCF_000296735.1 Chrysochloris asiatica
TTTGCAATGTTGTCCATAGCTTGTCATGATCTACACAATCGAAGGCCTTTGGTTAGTCAATAAAGCACAGGTAAAAATCTTTTTTGGTATTCTCTGCTTTCAGCCAAGATCCATCTGACATCATCAATGATATCTCTCATTCTACATCCTGCCTAATTAGAGAATTTTATTTCTTCAGCTAATTTAATCAGAAGGTGAATTAGACTGGCATTTAGGTATTTGGTCATCTTTCTTTTGAGCAGGACAAAGATAAAAAAAAAAAAAAGGGAAAATATGATTCACTAACCTAGCATATAAGGTAACTCAATTTGTATTATGACAATATGGATCAGTTTAGAGTGTGGATGTGCCTTTCTAGTTGTAAGGCACAGGAAGACAAAAAAAATCATCCTAGGAAACATACAATTTAGAAATTTCTTCTTTAGCTCATTTTCCCAAAGATATTATCATGCTGATAGCAAGAGGAAGAACTGAAAGAATACTCTAAAGATCAATATTGAAACAGCAAGTCTTATATAAGATTTGAGAGATTTTTCCATGTCTGAAGCAGGTCTTGTCATGCAAACAAGGGGGGCCTTTAGTTGATGGGCAGCAAGAAGCCTGGGAACTTAGTCCCACTAACTTTAAGACAATAAATTCTCCCAACAACTTGATTGATTTCAGAAGTAAATTCATCCCAAGATGATTTTGCATCCGAAATGGCTCCTTAATTATAGCCTTGTGGGATCCTAAACCCAGCTAAACTGTGTGCATACTCCTAACCCATAGAAACCATGAAATAAAAGTATGTGGTGTTTTCAGATGTTTGTGCCCATTTCTATGTAGCGACAGAAAACTAACATTCTTTTTTAAATTGTTTATTTCTTTTTTGAATGATTATTCTTGAGTGCTTCAGTGTACATAAAAAACAAAACAAGAAAAACAGAGGGAATGGAAGCAAATGCTGTTGAATGATGATGCATGGAGGGGATGGTAGTCATTTCAATGAAACAAAATAAAATAGGATGAATGTAAAGCTGATGTTCTTCCATGTAAAATATCACTCAATTCGCAGTAAAAACTTAAAAAGAAAGAATATTAACATAAAAACCTATGCAGCTCATTGCTGAAGATTCATCCTTTAAAAAGCTTCAAAGACAGAATTTTGAAGTGGGCTATCTGATTAATGCCACAATTATATTAATGACATCTTAAAACAAAACAAGTTATCATGTAAAATATTGGGGAGTAAAGAAAAACTAGTTAAGAAATCAAACTGCCATCTTTCCACCTGGTGTCCATCATGAAACCCAGTTATTAGTACTTTGAGTTGACAAGGTATTACTGAAATTTGAAATGTCATAGTCACACTGGAAGAGAGGCATCCAGAATCCTCATTAGAGAACACAGCTGTATTATACCCTGATCTCTTCAGAAGTCAAGACCTATGCATTCCTACATGAATAGCTTTTAAAGGTTAATTAAAACCAGTAAGTGATAAAAATTTATAAGCTTCTACTAATAATTTTTTAATGGTATCATTTTTAACCTTTAAATTATGATCCCATGGTGTGCCAACCTAGACCCCAGCTGTTCATGGTTCCTATCAATTTAAAGAAGTCAGCATAACAAAGTTTCCTTGCCTTTTCCAGGACAGTTTTTCCCAAGATTTCAAAAGAGAACACAACTTCCACAAGCTGTTAAAATGTTTTTTATAGTCAATAGGACGTCCTCCCCTTAGAGTTTCATAATTTACATTAGCGTTTAAGAAATACCAAACTAGGCAACTAATTTTTTTTTTTAACTTTTAAACAAAAACCATATTTGTGTATACTTATTTCTTTTCAGAAACGTGTTGTACTCTCAAACGGAGTAATCTATGACTCACATTTAGAAAGTAATGTGTAAAAGGAATGGCCATCAATTTGCCTTCCTTTTTTCAAAACAATACTTCCAGTAGCCTGGTAGCTGAAATTTTAATCATCAATTCTATTAAATGATAATATACTTTCAGAGGAAGTAAAATTAAATGTTCCCATTGAATTATTTAATTCTAAATATTGCTAGAATTAAATAGTATAATCTGGGACGAAGATTGATTTGTCCCAGATATAGGCTTAATACTGTTATTACACTCAACTTTTTATGTGCCAACTGTACACTAAAAAAGGATAAAATCTAACTTGACAGCCCTTAACAGTAACACCAAGCAATTAACATAGCTTATAATGCTTGAGGAGAATATTGAAAGTGCAATGGGCTACCAAAAGACCCAATAGATCTGTGTTGGAAGAAGGGCAGTCAGAGTGCTCCTTGGAGGCCAGGATGGCCAAACTTCACCTCTCATGCTTCAGACATATTGTCAGTAGGGACCAGTCGCTGGAGAAGGATATCACATTTGATAAAATGTAGGGTCAGAGAAAAAGAGGAAGACACCCAGTGAGATGGACTGGCAAAGTAGCAACACCAATGGGCTCAATAATGGCAACAATAATGAGGCTGGGCCGGGATCGGGCAGTGTTTCGTTCTGCTGTGCATAAGGTCTGTATGAGTTGGTACCAACTCAATGGCACCTAACAAAAACATAATACTTGAATTGTAACTATGAATATTATACTGGATTATTAGCACATTATATTCTCATTACATTTTCCAAAGGAATGGTCAATTTACTTCTATTTCTTTAGTTTGCATTAACTATCACTGATAATAAAGAGCTATATTCACACACACTGACCAGCTAGAGAGGTCTTTGTAGTTTAATGATCACATTAAAATATCTATGTCTGTTCTTCCCGAAGCCCCTTTCCTCCAGATGTCTGAATGGCCTGTCCTCTCATTTTGTCTAGGTATTTGCTTAAGAGGGAGATCTCCCCTGGATAACAACTATTAAAAATAGCACACCAGCAGCCTCCCTTCTAGTTTTTCCATCATTCTACTTTTCTATGTTTTTTCTTAATAAAACTTGTCTGTACTTGACATAGTATACAAGAATGTCTCTTTATTTTCACATTGTTTATTTGTCCAACTTTGTTCTGTTCTGTTCACTGCTCTGTACACTCAGCAATTAGCATAGTAAATAACTCCTAGAAGACATCACATAAACAGATTAAATGAAATAATGAATTCTCCTCCTTCGGCAGAGAACTGCAAACAACTTATTTAAGAAAAGCTTATCGTCTGAGGACCAATGTAATTTATCATATTCAAAGACTTCAAGAGAAAATTTGTATGATCATTTCAATAGATTTATTAAAAGCATTTGGCAAAGATATGGGTTTCTTATGAAAATTCTCAAATGCCAGAAATAGAAGACAACTTTCAAAGCCTAACAAACTATATCTGCAAAAAAAAATAATAAAACAAAACAAAAAATCCCTATAGTTAATGTCACACTCAATAGTAAAAGAAGAAATGCTTTCATGTGAGGCCAGATGATGCCATTACAGTGCTTATACCCAACATTCTATTGGAAGTCCTAGCTAGTACAAGATGAAAAGAAAAGTGAATTTTAAAAAAATATTTAAATGGTCTTAAAAGCCAAGACTGGTCCCCTCTGATAAAATATCCAAAGTAGGAAAATATAGTTTTGCCCTCCTGGCTTGTAAGGAGCATTATGGTTATATTTCTTCCAACACAAATTTGTTTGTTCTTCTGGTAGTCCATGACACTTTTAATATTCTTCTCCAACACCATAGTTCAAACACATTAATTCTTCAATGATCTTCCTTATTCATTGACCAACTTTCACTTGTATATATTGTTGTTGTTGTTGTTAGGTGCCATTGAGTTGGTAGCAACCCTATGTACAACAGAATGGAACACTGCCTGACTCTGAGCCAACCTTACAATTTGTTACCACTCTTGATCCCATTGATGCTGACACATTGCCAATCCATCTCACTGGGGGTCTTCCTCTTTTTCTCTGATCCTCAACCTAATCAAACATGATATCCTTCTCCAGCGAATGGTCCCTCCTGACAATATGCCAGAAGTATGAGAGACGAAGTTTGGCCATCTTGGCCTCTAAGGAGCACTCTGGCTGTACTTCTTCCAAAACAGATCTTTGGTTCTTTTGGCAGCCCATGGCACTTTCAATATTCTCCTCCAACACCATAATTCAAAAACATCAATTCTTCTGCGGTCTTCCTTAGTCACTGTTCAGCTTTCACATGCATATGAAGTTATTGAAAGTACCATGGCTTGGGTCAGGTGCGCCGTAATCCTCAAGCTGACATCTTGGCTCTTCAACACTTTAAAAAGGTCTTGTGCAGCAAATTAGCCTGATACAATATGTCCTTGATTTCTTGACTGCTGCTTCTGTGAGTGTTGATAGTTGATCCAAGAAGAATGAAGTCCTTGACAACTTCAATCATTTTTCCATTGATAAGCATGTTGTTTATTGGTCCAGTGGTGAGGATTTTTGTTTTCTTGACATTGAATGGTAATTCATATCAAAGGCTGTGCTCTTTGATCTTCACACGTAAATGTTTTAAGTCATCTTCACTTTCAGCAAGCAACGTCATAGCATCTGTATATCGTAAGTTGTTAATGAGACTTCTTTAAATCCTGATGCCATGGTTTTCTTCATATAGCCCAGCTTCTCAGATTATTTGCTCAGCATACAGGTTGAATAAGTATGGTGAAAGAATACAACCTTGTAGCACACCTTTCTTAATTTTAAACCATTCAGTGTTCCCATGTTCTGTTTGAACAACTGCCTCTTCGTCCAGGTACAGATTCCTCATGAGCATTCCTCATAAGTGTTCTGGAATACTCATACTTCCCAATGTTGTCGATAGCTAGTCATGATCCACACAATCAAAAGCCTTTTCATAGCCCATAAAGCATAGGTAAACATCTTTCTGATAGCTCTGCTTTCAGTCAAGATTCATTGGACATCAGCAATGATATACCTTGTTCCACAGCCTCTTCTGAATCTGACTTGAACCTCTGGAATTTCTCTGTCAATGTATACTTGCAGCCATTTCTATATTATCTTCAGTAAAAGTTTACTCTCATGGGATATCAAAGATATTGTCTGATGATTTCAGCATTCAATTGGGTCACATCTCTTTGGAGTAGGCACAAATATGGATCTCTTCCAATCAGTTGGCCAGATAGTTGTCTTCCAAATTTGTTGAACTAGATGAGTGAGTGCCTCCTGTGCTGCCTCACTTTCTTTAAAGATTTTGTTATTATTCCATCACTTCCTGGTGCCTTGTTCTTTGCCAATTCCTTCAGTGCACCTTGGATTTCCTCCTTCAATATCATTGGCTCTTGATCATATGTTACCTCTTGAAGCAGTTGAACATCAACCATTTCCTTTTGGTACAGTGACTTTGTGCATTCCTTCCATCTTCTCTTGATGCTTTCTACATCATTCAATAATTTGCCCAGCGAATTCTTCAATAATGAAAGTCGAGTCTGGATTTTTTTCTTCAGTTCCCCCAGCTTGAGAAATGCTAAGCGTGTTCTTCCTTTTTGGTTTCCAGATCTTTTCACATTTTGTTGTAATATTAAGGCAATTGAAAATACAATGGTTTGGGTTGGTGCACCTATAGTCCTCAAACTGATATATTTGCTCTTTAATACTTAAAATAAATATTTTGTAGTAGATCTACCTAACTAAATATCTGGTTTGATTTTGTTACTGAAGCTACTAAGAGTATTGATTGTAAGCCCAACCAAAATAAAGTCTTTGACAACTTCATTTTTTTCTTCATTTATCATCATGTTACTTACTGATCTAGTTGTAAGGATTTTTGTTTTCTGTACAATGAGGTGAAACCCATTTTGAAGGTTGTATTATTTGATTTTCATCAGTAAGTATTTAAGTCTTCTTAGCTTCTAGCAAGCAAAGTTGTATTTCTGCATATCACAAGTTGTTAATGATACTTCTTCCAATGCTAATGTCACATTGTGTTTCATATAAAGTCCAAAATGATTTCAACCTTGGAAACCCTATGGGGATGATCTTAGTCTCTCCTATAGGGTCTCTATTTGTCAGAATTAACTTGATGACAATGGTTTTGGGATTTTTGGGAGGACTCTGAAAGAAAGTGTTTAGGGATTATACAGAAAGACAAACAAACAAAATTGCAAGTTTGCTAATCCTGAACATGAATGATAACCAAACTTTACAAAGAAAACTTCATATTACTGTTATTATTAAGTGCCATCAAGTAGGTTCCAACTCATAGCATTCCTACATAGGGCTTCCAAGGCGTGGCTATTGGGTTTGAACTACTGACCTTACAGTTAGTTGTCCAAAGCTTATGCACACACCAAGACTCCAAAGAATACTTACAACACAAAACTAAGACAGCAACCCAATAAAAATAAAAGTTGGTTAAAAAAAATTGAACGTACACTTCATAAGAAAAAATAATGAATAGGAAAAAAAAAATTGTCAATTCCGATGCAGAACAATGCTATAGAACAGAATAAAATTACCTCATAGTTTTCCAAAGCTATAATCCTTATGGCAGCTGATTGCCTCTTCTTCCCCTCATGGATCAACCAGTAGACAAATAGCCAAGGGCTTAACCAGTGATTTTGAATGGCAAATAAGTACCTTCAAAAGATGCTTAATAGTATGGCACTGTAGGATCAGCACTGGACTGTGAGCCACAAGGTCAGTGGTTAAAACCCACCAGTTGCTCCTCAGAACCCCTGTATAAGGTCACTATGAGTCAGAGCTGACTTGACAGCACTCGACAACAACAACAAAGGGAAATACAAATTAAAACCACAATGTGATAAATAGAATGGGTATAATTAAAGTGATTGCTTATACCAAGTGTTGGCAAAGATATGGAGCAACTTGAACACTCATACTGCCATCAAAAATGAGTATGTTGAAACCACTTTGTAAAGTAGTTTGCCAGTTGTTTTTATTTTATAGAGTTAAATATACACATTCCATGTGACCCATTCATAATACTGCCATCTAAATAAAAGCATTTTTTTCAACAAAGTTTAGCATACAATCTTATTTGTATTATTTAAGGACTAGAAGCAACCCAAATGCCATTCAACAGATAAATATAACAAATTGTGTTCTATCCATACACTAAAATGCTACTTTATGAGATTGAACTATGATATATCTCATCTCATAATGAATAACAAAATAATTATGCTGAATTAAGTGAATCATGTAAAAAATAATACAAGCCAGTTTCAAAGAGTTTATGGGAAAAGCTATATTGTTTTAATTCCATTTTCCACTAACTTTTACAAGTCCCATTATATAGCCTGCATGATTCCATTTATGCAATATTCTAGAAAATGCAATCTAGTCTATTGTGATGGGAAGTATAAAGTAGATCCATGACTGACAGTTTAGAATGAAGGGGACAGAAAGAATAGAACAAAAGCATGAGAAAAGAACACAAAAAACTTTGGGGGTTAATGAATATGTTCATTATATGTATCATAGTGATGGTTTCAAAGGTATGTTGTTGTTATGTGCCGTGGAGTCAGTTCC
>NW_006408882.1:297705-305774 GCF_000296735.1 Chrysochloris asiatica
GCTGGTAGTTTCGAACTGCTGACCTTATGGTTCGCAGCCCAATTCGTAACCACTACACTACCAGAGCTCCTATAGTGACCCTATATAGGGTTTCAAATGTTGTAAATCTTTACAGGAGCAGAAGAAAGCCTCATCTTTCTCCTGCGGAACAGCTGGTAGTTTCAAACTGCTAACCCTGAGGTTAGCAGCCCAATTCATAATCACTACACTACCAGAGCTCCTTAAAAGTATGTCACATGTGCCAAAATTTATCAAATATATGCTTTAAATATATGCAGTTGATTAATTTATGTCTTTAATAACTCAATGACACCATTAGAGAAACAGAGAAAACTTGAGGAAACAGGAAAAATAGCAATGTTTTATGTTTCTTCTACCAAAATGAGCTCATTAAATAAGCAGGGTATGTCCTCCTGGTTTTTAGATAAACTGAGGATATATACTATTTTTTAAAAGATTAGCAGACAACTTTTTTCCTCACTTCCTTGGCTGATTGCAATGTGTTTCTTTGTTGCTGTTTGTTTGCATTATTCCCAGTGTATTAGTTTATGGTTTTAGGATTTCTTAACATTAAGCATTCCTTCTGAAAGAAATTCATTGAGAGATCTGCTTGGATTATTAAAAGTAATCTCAAGTTACTTAGTCATGTCAATCAGGATTCCTGTTGCTAGGCAAGATTCAAGAAGCCAAGGCAGAGATTTCCAACTTTCAGTTTATCTTAATCATTTAGCAATACACGCAATCTATTTTGAGTACTGTTGCTTCCAACATACATTTCACAATTAATTAAGCTACTACAGCTCTGCTTCCTATCCACCTATCATCTGTCAGTGTGACATATGTGCTGGCTTTATATTGTGATGATACTAGAAGTTAGCTACTGGCACTCAACTATCTTCAGGCTGAAAGAACAGAATAAAAAATTCAGCCTCAATTTGCAATACTGAAGAATCCTATGCACAAAATATTGAATTATAGCAAACCTATGCACAACAGAACAAAAACCTGCCTAGTCCTGTGGCATCCTCAGAATTATTTTTATGCTTGAGCCCATGGTTGTTGTCACTATGACAATCCATCTCATTGAGGGTCTTGCTCATTTTTGCTGACCCTCTACTTTACTAAAGCACAATGTCCTTCTCCAACTACTAGTCCTTTCTAACATGTCAGAATTATAAAAAATGAACTTTCACCATCCTCACATCTAAAGAGCATTCTGGCAGTACTTTTCCAAAATAGATGTGCTTGTTCTTCAGGCAATTCATAGTACATTCAATACTTTTAGCCGACACCATTAATATGCACTGATTCATCTAAGGTCTTCCTTTTTCATTGTCCAAGTTTCACATGCATATTATTGCTGTTGTTGTTGTCAAGTGCCTTTGAGTCAGTTCCAACCCGTAGTTACACTGTTTAGGCTTCCAAGGACCTGCTGGTGAGCTTCAATTGCTGACCTTGTGGTTCATACCAACCTTGTAATCCAGCACATTAACCCACAGCACCACACAAGGGTGTCCTATTAGGCAATTGAAAGTACCCAGGCTCTTGTCAAACATTTCTTTTAGTACTCAAAGTGGTATCATTTGCAGCAATTTGCCTAATGGAGTACATCCTTTGATTTTTTTTTTGATTTTTTTTATTTTTTTTTTTGTCTGCTGCTCCCATGTGCATTGACTGTGTATCCAAGCAAAATGAAGTCCTTGACAACTTCACTCTTTTCTGTTTGTCATGATGTTATTTATAGTTCTAGTGTTGAAATTTTTTTTTATTTTCTTTAAAATGAGGTGCAAATACATACAATGTTTCAACAGTAAGTATTTCAAGTCCTGTTCATTTCCAAAAGGTTGTATCATCTGCGTATCACAGGTTGTTGATTACTCTTCATCTTATCCTAATACCAGGTTCCTCTTTATGTAGCATCATCTCTTGACTGCAAACCAAAAGGTGGGTGGTTCAATCCCACCAACAGCTCCTCTGAAAGTCTATATGTGATGGACATAAGTCAGAACTGACTCGACGGCCTAGGACATGTAGTACCAAGAGAGTGGAGTTCTAGAAACACAAAATCACAAGTATGAGTTTTGTAAATTGGTACTCAAGTCTGACTAATTTTAAAGGAATGATATAGGGCTGCTGTGTCAAAACCAACTGCATGGCACAAAACCACAGCCACCATACATGATGGTGACATGTCTGATCTCCACTTCATAGGAATCAGCCATGGGCTGATTTTAAATTTGATTCTCTTTCCCACTTTTGGAGTCAGAGGAAGTCAGACAGGCCTGCACATCATGTTAGGAGTGAGGCACATTGCAATAGCTCTAGACTCATGGAAGCATGAGGTTTTATAAGAGAAAGAACAAGGAGGCATGGGATAAAATGCTTCATCTGAGGGGAGAGCAACTTCTGGAGTTGCCTGGAGCCAATGTCAGGCTGGTTAAACAGGATGGCTGACAGGGAGTCAGGGCCTACTGGATTCACCCTTCCAGAGATCACAGGCCATATTCACCCAGCCAGAGGTCAAAGGCCTTAGACTATCTTAAGGGTAGAAAATAAAAGACTGAATTGAGTATTTTTAAAAGTTTTATGTATTTGACTATCTTATGGATATTGGCAGCCAAATGCATAAAATATTGCCTATTATTGTAAAATAGAAATACATGCATGATAAAAATAAATATTGGGAATTATGATTACAAAAAGCTTGTAAGCTCCACCTTCAACCTATACCTTATTGGATTTGCTAAAAGGGGAGTCACAATTTGCCCAGAAAGAAATAGGCTTTTTTGTTTTAAGTCTTTGTAGAGTATGGGGCCTTAAGTGGAATCCTAAAGCCCACTCAGAATCTTCAGAGTTGGTATATTTGCATTTGAAAAGACATGCAGAGCAGCCTATAACTGCTGAGAGAAAAGGAGATTCCTGCAGATAAAAAACTGAGTATTTGGCTTTTGAGTTTCAAGCAAGTAGTTTTCTTTAGAGGCATCAAGCCAAGGGAAGTCAGCCCATCAGAGAAAATCCCCTTTGAGAACTTAAAGATGAGGGAATCAGCAAGCCATCTAATTTGTTCTCTGGTGACCATCTGGGTCTATTTGTGAAAGAAATTAGGGGAAATGCAGCAATAAAGACACCGGCAAAGTTTGGACATGTTCAATTGGCACCCATTGACCTTGAGATGAGAGATAGAAGAGGAAGGGCTGGCTCTTCTGAAATGAAGGGAGGTGTGTGTGAACTCCTAAACTAGAAACTGATACTCATTTGACCTAGCTTGGATGGCTAGTGCTAAGTTGTGACCAGAACTCAACCAGATGAAGGAAAAGATGTTTGATACTGCGAGCAAATGTTAATTGCTCCAATTTGATGAACTGGACTTTTGCTTATGGATGATGTTACTCAAAATTCCAACCTAGATAGAAGATTCTTCAGATCAAGGATCATGCTTGTCTCTTCAGTATACTGGACTGATGTTGCTGTAATTGTTAAGTGCCGTCAAGTCAATTTCGACCCATAGTGAGTGACCCTGTATAGGGTTATCGGGGAGCGAAACTGCCGACCTTATGGTTCAAATTGACTTAGCAATCCAGTGCATTAACCCACAGTACCATACTGTGCTGGTAGGGACATAGAATTTAGACATTGGCTATTTAAAATGGATGGGGGTGGGGGGCTATAAAGGCCTGAAATAGCTGTCTTACAAGCTTCATTGGATGTGCTTATTTTAGAATAAGGAAACAAGAGAGAAATCCCACTGAGTAGTTTTCTTCTTTACTAGATGGGTCTAGTGAAAGAGGGTGTAGGATGATACTGATAGGATTTTATGATTTCAATTGAGAGTAACTGTTAGAATTCATTGTGAATGTCAAAGTTGCAATTTTAGAAGATGTGTAACTAAAATGGGGAAGTAGTTAATCTTTCATTTCAGACACAGACAATCCCAGGACCATCAACAAGGAAGAGCATGAAGGGAGCCTGGAATCCCTGCTGAGTGAAAGCAGT
Source organism: Chrysochloris asiatica (assembly GCF_000296735.1). Taxonomy (NCBI): domain Eukaryota; kingdom Metazoa; phylum Chordata; class Mammalia; order Afrosoricida; family Chrysochloridae; genus Chrysochloris; species Chrysochloris asiatica. Next base: position 301,699 of record NW_006408882.1, read on the forward strand.
GACAGCAGAGATAACAGCAGAGACAGAGGCATGGAAAGACAGAGCAACTATGGACTCTTATTTTCAGCCAAATGGTAGATAGATTTATAGGGAGGACAACAACACTATTAAGGTATGCTCCCCTTGGAATGGTCAAACATACAAGATGAAAAAGACATCATTGATCTAAGGACAAAGTTCAGAAGGGTTGGGAAGGAAGATGAACTAAGAAAAAGAACCACAGGAAGGAATTGGAGTAACTGTTGTTACATGAAGGGGATTGAAATCACTGAAGTGAAACAAATTTTTGATTTACTGAATGTAAATCTGATTATCTGCTCTATAAAACTGAACTCAATTCACAATTAAACATTTCCAAAAAGAAAAAAGAAAAACTGTGGGATAGCATTAAGAAAATCATCTAAGAATAAAATGAAGGTCATTAAAAAGAAAAGACAGGAGCTCTAGTAGCATAGTGGCTATGAATCGGGCTGCTAATCTCATGGTCAACAGTTCAAAACTACTAGCTGTTCCATGGGAGAAAGATGAGGCTTTCTGCTCCCGTAAAGATTTACAGCCTTGGAAACCCTGTACAGGGTCACAATGAGTCGGAACCAACTCCACGGCACATAACAACAACAATAGCAGAACAGAACATTTCAAAGGGCAGCTTGAGAAAACAAGTCAAATATTATGAACTATACAAAGACCTAGAGTTAGAAAACAAAAATGGAAGGACACACTCAGTATTAATCAAGCTGAGAGTACAGAAGAAAAAACTCCAGCCTTCATTTTCAATATTGAATTTTCTATGGGCAAAAGAAAATGGAAGGAATGCACAGAGTCACTGTAACAAAAATAATTTGTTGATGTTCAGTAATTTCACAAGGTACCATATGATAAAGAACCAATGTTACTGAAAGAAGTCCAAACTACACTGAAGGCATTGATGAAAAACAAGGCTCCAGTAATTGATGGAATACAAATTGATGGAATACAAATACCAATGCAGCCATTGAGGTGATCACTCTGCTATACCAAGACATTTGGAAGACAGCTACCTGGGCAATCAGCTGGAAGAGATCCATAATTGGACCCATTCCAGAGAAAGGTGAACTGATAGTATGTACAAATTATTGAACAAAATCATCAATATCATATGTAAGCAAAATTTTACTGAAGATAATTCAAAAACAATTGCAGCAGTATATCAACAAGGGCCTCTCAGAATTCAAGACAGATTCAGATGGAAATGTGAAGTGAGCAATATCGTTACTGACATCAGATGGATCTTGGCTGAAAGTAGAAAATGTCAGAAGGATGTTTACTTGTTCTTTATTAACTATACAATGGCAATCAACTATGTGGCTCATAATGAAATATGGATAACATTGTGAAGAATGGGAATTATAGAACTTTTAATTATGCTCATGAGGAATCTGTACATAAACCAAGAAACAATCATTCAAACAGAATGAGGTTGAATTAACTGAATGGCTTAAACTCAGGAAAGGTGTCCACCATACTTATTCAATCTGTATGCTGGACAAATAATCTGAGACACTGGATTATATGAAGAAGATTGTAGCATCAGGATTGGAGAAATACTGAGATATGCTGATGATATAACCTTGCTTTCTAGAAATAAAGAGGGCTTGAAATAGTTACTGAAGAAGATCAAACCTCAATGTAAAGAAAATGAAAATCCTCCCAAGTGGACCAATAAATAACATCATGATAAATGGAGAAAAGGTTAAAGATGTCGAACACCTCATTTTGCTTGAATCCAAAATCAACATTCACTGAAGCAGCAGTCAAGAAATCAAACAACATATCGCATTAGGCAAATCTGCAAAACACTTTTTTTAAAGTGTTCGAAAGCAAAGAAGTCTGTTTCAGTACTAAGGTGTACATGAGCCAAGTCATGGTATTTTCAAGTGCCTCATATGCATGTGAAATTGGGCAATGAGTAAGGAAGATTGGAAAAGATTTGGTGCATTTGAATTAAGGTGTTGGAGAAGAATTTTGAAACTTCCATAGATAGCTAGAATAAACAAATCTGTCTTAGTGGAAGTGCAGCAAGAACGCTCATTATAAGCAGAATCCCAAGACTTCATCTCTTGCTCATTAGATATGTTCTAATGATAGACCAATCCCTGGAGAAGGAAATCAATCTTGGGAAACTGGAGGGTCAGCTAAATAGAGGAAGACCCCAAAGAAATGGATTCACACAATGGCTGCAACAATGGGCTCCTATGTGACAATTGAGGGGATGATGCAGGACAGGCAGAGTTTCATTCTGTTGTACATAGAATTACTATAAGTCAGAACCAACATGGAGGCATGGAACAGCAGTAACAATAGGTTTATTTTCTTTTTGGTACATTTTGTATCTGGATTGAGTTCTGGGTGGTGGTGTCAATTTTGTTAATCTCATTTCGTAGTCTGTTGTTGGTTCTCAGTAAAAGGAACTCCCTTTAGAATTGTTAAAAGTTGGTGTGGTTATTAGAAATTCCTTTAAATTCTGCTTATTGGGAAATGTCCTAATTTTGCCATTATATTTTAGGGACAGTTTTGCTGAGTACTTGATTTTTGGTTGGATTTTTTTTTTTTCTTTCAGAGTTTCGTATATGTCCTCCTATTGTTTTCTTGCCTGCATAGTTTCTGCTGAGAAACCAAACCATATTCTTTTGTATTTAACTTTTGTACTTTTCATTTTTCTTGAGATGCTGTCTGGATGCTTTCTTTGTCTTTGGCTGTAAAGAATTTGATTATGACATCTGTTTGTGATTTTCTTTTGTGCTTCATTCAGTTTGAGTTTCGTTCTGTTTCTTCAATGTGTATTTTATTGTTTTTCATGTTATTAGAGAAGTTTTCTTCATTTTTTTTCTGTGCTTTTCTTTGTCTCTTCCTATTCTGTAAATCCGGTCACTGACAATTATTCCTCATCATGGTGTCTCACATAAATCTTAGATTTTCTTCAGATATTTTCCATCTTTTTTTCTTATTGCTCTTCTGTTAAACTAGTATTTAGAGATTTATCTTCAAGCTCACTAACTCAAGCTTCCATTGATTAAAGCCTATTCCTTTTCCCTTTCAGTGTATTTATATCTGCAGGTTTTATATTGTATCCAATCTTTCATCTACTTTGTTCGTTTGCCACTGTATTGTCCTGAATTCTTCCAAAGGCTTTTCTGTGTTCTCTTTGCTTATTTCCATCTTTCTCTCAGTCCAATAATACTTAAATATTATTTTGAATTCTTTTTCAGACAATTCTAAAACCTTTTTTTACTCAGAAACATTTTATGACTCTGTATCTTGGTCAGGAGCTCTGGTAGCATAGTGGTTATGAATTGGCCTGTGAACCTCAGGATCAGCAGTTTGAAACTACCAGCTGTTCTGAGGGAGAAAGATGAGGCTTTCTGTTCCTGTAAAGATTTACAGCCTTGGAAACCCTGTACAGGGTCGCTATGAGTCAGAACCAACTCCACGGCACATTATAACAACAACATCTTGGTCACATGTTTCAGCCAGTCTCTCTTGGTTATTTGTGTGAACTGAAATTGTCTGTTGCCTCTGAGGCATTTCAGTGTCATTATATTCATATTTATTTGATGGTCACCATTGGAGTCTTGGAAACAAGAAAAGATTGCACCTTTCTCATCACCAGTCTCTGCTGTACATCTGTGCTTCCAAGCAGCTGTATACTTTCAAAACAACTTCCCAAAGTTAAAAATGACTGGGTCAAAACAGTTCACTGCCTGTCACCTTTTTTAAATTTGCCACACCTATTCAGCTTCTCCTACTAGGCATTCAATCCACATTTTTGTCACTTTCACTGAACTTCAGGATAGTTTAGGACTATCATCTGCATCTGTTCCATTTGGTTTTCCATATATTTGTTGAAGAAGGTCTCTGTAGTGTAGCTGCCTAGTCCACTATCTTGATGGGAGTTGTGTTGGAAATTTTCTGATCAGCTCTTTCATATCATCATTTCGTCTAGTTACTTAGGCTTCTCTATATTCAAGAGCAAGTTTCAGAGTTTCTTCTGACATACATTTTGATCTCATCTTTCTTTCCTGTTTTTTTTTTTTTTT
>NW_006408882.1:315739-327664 GCF_000296735.1 Chrysochloris asiatica
ATTCTGGAGAATGTTCCATGTGCACTGGAAAAGAATGTGTTAATACACACACTGTTGTTGGGTTGAATGCTCTGTACACTTCTATGTGGTCAATTTGGTTTTATTGTGCTGTTCATTTCTGCTGTATCTTTTTCTAGTTTCTTTCTATCCATTTTTGAATGTGGCATATTAAAACATCGCACTATAATTGTGGGACAGCTGGGGCTTCCAGAGATTTCCTCCCTGTGCCATGGGAAAACTGTGGGTACAATAATGGACACTTTGTGGGTGCACAACCATTTGCCTGAAGGTGTTCAGAATGGGCAGAGGGTATGACATGAAAGAGGAGAACAGAAAAGGACAGAAAGCCATCACACCTGTTTTCCCACATGCCACTCCATGTCTCCAGCACTGTATCAACCTTGCTACAGCTCCACCCTCTGATCTCAGCCCAGGCCAAGGAACTCGCAGGCAGCATCCTGATTGATTCAGAAGTTGCCGTGTAGTCCTACCACAGTCAGATTTCTCCACCGGTGGGTGTGGAAAACTGCTGCCCCTGACCTAATATTAGATCCAAAGCTCTGGAACTGCTCCAGGAAAGCACTTTCTCTGGTTTTTCATGCCTCAGCCAAGAAGCCTCCCCTACCTGTCTCTGCTTCTCCTGTCCCCAAACCTGAAGACCTTCTCTTCCCTGTCTTTTTGCTTTGATCTTCTTCTTACATAATTGTAAGAACATAGATCTTTGAACAACTTGGGGCTAGAGATGCTGAACCCATCACAGTAAAAAATATGTATATAAGTTTTGAGTCCCCAAAATCTTAAGTTCTATTAGTCTTCTGTTAACCAGAAGTCATAATAAAAATATAAGCATTCAATTTAATATATACATTGTGCTTGTTTATATACGTCACTCCAAAAACTGCATTTTCAATATGAGATACAAATGTATTGCTAAAAATTGCTATTTCATGCCTGTTAGGAATCCTGGTGTGGTGATGTAGGATAAGCACTAGACTGCTAACCAGAAAGTCGGTGTGTCAAACCCACCAGCCTCTCCTTAGAAACCTAGTAAAGGGTCGCTATGAGTCAGAAGTGACTTGATGGCACTTAACAACAGCTACTTACAAAGACAGCTTCGTGAATTTCTTTTACTTTCTCTCTTTTACAGAAGTCTGTATGCTGGACTCTTTTATCATAAAATGGGCAGCTGTAGACTTCAATCTATGATACATATAAAGCATTTCAACATTTTCCTGTAAAACATTTCAACTTTCTTCTGCTTCTTGGGAGCACATCTAGCATCATCAATGACACTTTATATGGGACCCCTGGTATTTTTTAAGATTTATAGTACTGTACTAAATGCAATAAAAAATATGCATGAGAGATCACTTTTACCTGAGAAACTCAATTTACTGGGGAAAAATACTTCTCACTTAGAGATGATTAGTATCACATGGTGTCTTAGTTATCTAATACTGCTATACCTGAAATACCAGAAGCAGATGGCTTTAACAACCACAAATTCAATCTCTCAGTTTAGGAGGCTAGGGGTCTAAAATTCAAAGTACCAGCTGTGGGGGAGACGTTCTCTTTGATGACTCTGGGGAAAGGTCTTTGACTCCTTTCAGCATGTGTAGCCCCAGTATTACTTGGAGATCTTCATACACCTTGACATAAATCTTTCCCAGGATCTAGGAACTTCTCAGTGCTAGGACCCCAGATCCAAAGGATGTACTCCAGTCTTGGTTCTTCTGTCTTAGTGGTAGTTGGTCCCTCTTTCTTTGCTTAAGTTTCTCTCCTTTTATCTCTGGTAATATAAAAGGTGGTATATGACACACCCTTGTGAACCTCCCATAAGTTGGATCAGAGGGATAGGTGTATCCCACTTTTAATCCTCTTATTGGTTTATCACATTAAATCACACCATGGGTGATAACTATATATCAACTACCAAACCACTGAGAATCCTAGCCTAGTCAAGTTGACAAAAAACTTATCTATCACATCACACATGGCATTAAAAAAAAAAAAAAAATTCTATCTAGGTGGAACTGCACAGTTTAAACTCGTGTTGTTCTAGGGTTAACTGGATTTTTTTTAAACTTTCTCTTTGTAAGCTACCTATAGCCTTTGAAATGATATAGGAGGTAAGCCAACTTGTCAGTGGTACAGTAATAATATCAGAACCATCATAATTATTTAATCATGCTTAATATAAGGGCTGGAGTCCTGGTGTGGCACTGTGGGTTAATGTGTCAGACTGTAAAGCCATTTGAACTGCAAGGTGGGCAGTTTAAGCTCACCAACTATTCCTCGGAAACCCTATACAGGGTTACTATGGGTCGGAACCAACTCAACGGCATTTAACAACAACAACAATATAAGGGCTGAAAATAATACTGCAATCAAGTAATGTGTTAAATCCTACAGAAAAGATGAAGGGCCAGAGCTATCTTTAGAAATATAAAGTTACAGTAGATTAAACAATGCACTTTAATAATATCCAGACAAATATCTCATGGACAAGGGCCGTTATGAAAGTGCATATATTTTCTGACATGTACAGTTTCTTATTTTTAGAGCTAGTTCAACTATAATCATGTAACCTAATACTGTATTATTGTTGTTCAGTGGTTTGAGTCAGTTCTAACTCAGAGGGACCCTGTACAGAGTTTCCAAGGAGTAGCTGGTACATTTGAATCACCAATCATGTGGTTAGCACTCCAGTGCTTAACCTACAATTCAATACCAGGACTCCAATTTAATACTATAACATACTGTTTTGTTGTTGTTATTAAGTGCTGTAAAGTTATCAGCAACACTGCATAGAGTTTCCAAGGCTTTAAATCATTGCTGGAACAGAAAGCCTCATCTTTCTCCCACTGAACAGCTGGGGGTTAGAACTGTCAACCTTGTGGATCACAATCCAGTGCTTAGTTAACATACTTGACTGCAAAGTAGGTTGGTGTTTCAAGCTCCTTAGCTGCTCCTTAGAAATGCCTTACAGGGTCTCTCTGAGTCAGAACTTATTCAACAGCATTTAACAATAGCAACAACAAATAGATATTCAGTAGTGCTGGTGGTGTTGCAGGATAATCACTGTACTGCTAACCACAAGATCAACAGTTCAAATCTTTCAGCTGCTTCTTGGAGTCTCTACATAGGCTCCCCATGAGTAACCACTTAACAACAATAACACAGTATTAGATTGTTGTTGATCCTGTTAAGTGCCATCAAGTTGGTTCCAATCCATAGCAATGCAGTATAGGGTTTCCAAAGAGCAGCTGGTGAGCTTGAACCACCAACCTTGCAGTCCAAACAAACTTTGCAGGCCAGCACATTAACTCACAGCACCACACTAGGACTCCAGTATTAGATTAAATTATTAAAATTTAACTAGGAGAAAAAGCAGGCATTCTGTTTCCATAAAGATTTACAGTCTCAGAAATCCTATTTAGGTTTGCAATGAGTAGACTCAATGGCACTTAAGAACAACAATGGTTATTTGAGTTGTAGTATTCTCCAGTCTTAAAAGGGTTGCTGTTGAGTCAATTCCAACCCATAGCAACCTATGGGGGTTAAAGCAGCCAGCTGCTAACTGAAAGCTAGGTAGCTCAAGTCTACCACTTGCTTTGAAGGAGAAAGATATAGCAGGTAACGTCCATGAAAATACTACAGGATAGGTTAGAACTGCCACACATGGCAGTTCTAACCTATCCTGTAGTATCTGCATTTCTGGCAATGCAGACTCATAGTGAAATTACAGGGCAGGTTTGAGTCTTGGTGGCATAGTGTTTAAGCTGTACCTGCCAGCCAAAAGTCAGTGGATTGAATCCACTAGCTAATCTTTGGGAGAAATATGTAGCAATCGTCTTCTATAAACACTGTTGTTTGGGGCCGCCAAGCCAGCTCTGACTTATGACAACCCAATGCATGAGAGTATGAAGCATTGCCCAGTACTATGCCATCCTCACAATTGTTGTTACTTGAGCCCATTGCTGCAGCAACCGTACCAATCCATATCATTGAGGGTCATGGATCCTCTGCTTTTCCAAGCATAATGCCCTTCTCCAAGGACAAGTCACTCCTGATAATATGTTTGAAGTACAAGAGATGAAGTTTTGTCACCCTGCCATCTGAGGAGCAATCTGGCTGTATTTTTACCAACACAGATTTGTTTGTTCTTCTGGTAGTCCAGAGTACTTTCAGTATTCTCCAAATTCATGTTTCAAATCATCAATTCTTCTACAATCTCCCTTATTCATTCTCCAACTTTCACATGCATATGAGGCTATTGAAAACACCATGCCTTGGGTCTGGAGCACTTCTCTTCAAACTGATATATTTGCTCTTGAATACTTTAAAGAGGCCTTGTGCAGCAGATGTGCCTAATGTAATTTGATTTCTTGACAGCTGCTTCCATGAGTGTTGACTATAGATCCAAGAAAAATGAAGTCTTTTTCTCCATTTATCATGATGCTATTTATTAGTCCAGTTTGAGGATTTTTGCTTTCTTTCCATTGAGATGTAACCCATACTGAAAGCTAAGGTCTTTGATCTTCATCACTATTATTTTCTTAGTGGTTGATTCCTGAGTGCTATTACAAAGCAAAATAGCATGTGTCAAAAATAAGCCATTTGGTGGCTTTGTGAGTTTCCAATCATTTCACACCATACACCGCCACAATATTGTGTTTTCATTGCACATGGTAAGCTACTAAAATGCCAGGAAATTGTATTTATATATTTTCAACTCCAAAGTGAAATACATTGTTTGATAAATTTGAACACTAAATATCAGGAAAAGTAGTCAATGATTAAGCTTTTCTCTTATTTTAGCCCAAGAGAATGTGAAGATGATATTTAATCTATATTGTTGTTGTTAAGTGCCATCAAGTCTGTTTCGACCCATAGCAATCCTGTATAGGGTTTCCAAAGAGCAGCTGCTGAGCTTGAACTCCTGACCTTGTGGTTCAAATGAGTTTGCAGTCCACTGTATTAACCCACAGCACCACACCAGAACTCAATCTTTTCTCAAATTTGTAATGCTTAGAAGCAAATTCTGGATTTATAGAGAAAGAGATTCAATGGAAATCATGTAACTGTTCTGCTTTAAGAAGATGATTTAAGCCTTTGTATTACAGGACTTTTAAGATATTGCCCATGCGGTGATACTTAAGGGCCATTTGAACATCAACTTTTTCTCATGAAGCAAATCACCAGCCAACCAAAACCTCTATTATTTCTATATTTCCCAAAGGACCTTTCCATGTGCAAATTGAGCAGATGAATTGCAGTCTCATAAAAGTACTACAGAAATATCAAAGTCTCATTTGAAGACACACCTCAAAAAGAATTTCAGTCAAAATGATTTGAATCAGAAACTAGTCTTTGAATGGTGACTCAGTGCAATAGATCACTGAGAGGAGAGATGAAAAGGCTATTGGAGATCATTCATTCCACTGGCAAATAGAAAAAGTAGTTACTTTTCAGTAGCATGTATAGGAAAACAGAAAATTTATAAGAATTAACTGATATAAAGTACCAGATTTTATTTTTAAAAATACTGTATTTTGATAATTTCTAAGAAGCTAGTTGAAAATATAGTATTTACTGTTTTGAATGTGCCATTTAATTATGTTTTTATTATGCTTGTTTTACTGAGTTGAACGTATTCCTTAAGTTATCTTCTTACAGAAAGTTTAATGAACAACCAGTAACTAATAATGAAAAGCAAATTGTAAATGATGCAATTGAAAAAAAATTATGACACATTTAGCTAATATGTTGGTTAAAATGTATACCTTGTCTGAATTATCATATTCATCTTTATATTGCATTGCCTAGTACTGTGCTTAATATGAAACAAATATTTGATCAAAATTCAACTGAGCTTACTGATAATTGAAAAAGAAATGGTGAACACTATCATCAAGCCTCCAAGTATGACTTGTATTAGGGCAAGTACAACATGTATCCACCACTCATCTGTCAGTTTTTCATAGTGTGGTGGCTTGCATGTTTCTGTGATGCTAGAAGCTATGCCACTGATATTTTAAATACCCATAGTGGCCTCCATGATGGACAGGTTTCAGCTGAGCTTCCAGACTAAGAAAGACTAGAAGAAGGAGAGGCAAACTACTTCTGAATGTTTATTTATGAATTGCAAAAAACTTATCGGATATAGTGCCAGAAGATGAGCTCCTCAGGTTAGAAGACACTCAAAATATGTCTGGGAAAGAGCTACTCCTCAAAGTAGAGTTGACTGTGACCATGTGAATGGAATAAAGTTTTCATTTGCTGATGGAGCTCAAAATAAGAAGAAATAGCTGCAAATATTAATTAATCATCAGAACATGGAATGTACAGTGTCTAAGAAAATTAAAAATTATGAAAAATGAAATGGAATGCATAAAGGTTGATATTTAGCATAACAATTACCACCAAAAAGAACATTTCAAGATGGATCTTGAAATACAATGCTGTCTGTGACAGGATAACTTCCATATGCCTACAAGGAAGACTAGATAATACCACCATCATTGTAATTTAAACACGAACAAATAAATTGCAATTCTACCAAATTCTTCAGTTTGAAATTGATCAAATATGCAATCAAGATACATTGATAATTACTGGTGATTGCAATGTGATGGTTTGAAACAAAGAGGAAGGTTTATGAACTACTAGACACCTAGACACATATAATAAATTCCAAGAATTTCTGAATATATATTCTTTGCCAAAGCACATTAATAGATGGTATGTGTCTAAACACCTTCCAGGTGACCACACATTTTGATGTCTTCCTCATGGCCCAAGTAAGCTGTGGAAACATGATGCATCACAAAAGTTGTTAGACTAATTTTACGAAGAATGGCAGTTTTTCCTGAGAGTTTGCTCCTTAATCAACAAAAGAATCAGTCCCTTTCCATCTGTTTCCCAGTTCTGTCCCCTCCAAGTTCTCTCCCATTCATCTTAAAACCAGGTTATTTCCTTTTACGCTGGATTGTTCTGAATATTAAAGAAGATCTTCTGTGGGAAGTGATTATTCCTGTGCTGACTCATAAGAACTCAAGAACTGTTAGCTGTTTTTATTAAATTATCGATGCTGTAAAAATTCTATTTATATTAAATCTTTCTTGTTATTCAGCAAGATGTGGTTGTTGATAAATGCCTTTGAGCTGGTTCTGACTCAAAACAACCCTGTGCACAACAGAACGAAACATTGCCTGCTCCTGTGCCAACCTCACAATTGTTACACTTGAGCCCATTGATGCTGCCACTGTGCAAATCCATCTCGCTGGAGGTTTTCCACTTTTTTGCTGACCTTCCACTTGACCAAGCATGAAGAACTTCTTAAGAGACAGGCCCCTCCTGATAACATCTCCAAAGTTTGAGAGACAAAATCTCGTCATCCTAGCTTCTAAGGAGAATTCTGGCTGTACTTCTTTATCAGTAAGTATTTTAATTGTTCTTCACCTTCAATCAAGATTGCATCATCTACATAGTGCAGGTTGTTAAAGAGTATTCCTCCAATGCTGATGCCATGTTCTTTTTCATATAATCAAGTTTCTTAGACTATTTTCCCAGCATACAGACTAAATAAATATAATGAAACAATACAACACTAACACACACATTTACTGATTTTAAGTCACTCAGCCTCCCTTTGCTTTGTTGAACTGCCTCTTGGTCTACATACAGGTTCTTCATGAGCAAAATTAACTGTTTTGGAATACCCATTCTTCACAATGTTATCCATCGTTTGTTATGATGCACACCCTCAAAACCCTTTGTATTGTCAATAAAGCACCGATAAACATATTCCTGGTACTCTCTACTTTCAGTCAAAATTCCCCTGATGTTAGCAGTGATATCCCTTGTTCCACATCCTTAAGTAAATCTGCTTTGAACCTCTGTCATAGTGCAGTTACAAGCATTTTTAAATTTTCTTTAGAAAAATTTTACTTGAATGATTTTTTTAAATTTATTTTTTTAAGTTTTTTATTGTGAATTGAGTAACTGTACAGGGCAGATTATCAGTTTTACATTCAATTAATAATATTTTGTTTCATTGCTATGATTACAATCCTCTCCATAAACCATCAATCAACAATATTTACCTCTATTCCCTTTTTTGTGTGTGATGTACACATACAAAACAGGAAATACACATTCATTTAAATGTCCAAAGGGCACACTTTGCAAGCCAGCCTCCTGTTCACAGGCACACAGCCATTCCCACTCCATGGGTGTAGAGTTCTCAGCTACTCTATCTCTTTATGCCTCTGCCACTGTCTCTGCTGTTGTCACTTTTATGGATAGGGTTCCATGCTCCACTCCTGTTCTTCCCTCTTGCTAGTTCTAGGGTTCTCTATTTCTGAAATGGATAATTAACTACTCCCCCCCCCTTTTAGTTACACATCTTCTACATTTACAATTGTGACTATCACAATTAGTCTTGATAACAATTACTCACAGGTGAATCATAAAATCCTATCACCAGTTTCATCATTTGGAAAAGAGGAAAACTATTCAGTGGGGATTCTAACTTATGCCTGCTGTTCTCAAACTAAGCACACTAATGAATGCTTATAAGCCAGGCACTTCATGCCCTTATAACCCTCCATTTTTGATAGTCAATGTCTAAGTTGCTTATCCAATTAATGCAATGTACTGAGGAGATAAACTTGATGCTTGATATGAAAAGTCCTTCTCTTTCAGTTGGAATTTTGAGCAACTACATCCATAAGCAAAGGTCCAGGTCATCAAATTGTAGCAATTTATGCTTTATCCCTGTGTCAAACATCTTTATCTGGTTGATTTCTGGCCAGCTAGGCATACATTGAAAGAGAACTTCCAGAAGTTCAAGCCAGATTCAGAAGAGGTCATGGAATGATGGATATCATTGCTGATGTCCAATGGATCTTGGATAAAAGCAGAGAATACCAGAAAGATATTTACCTGTGCTTTATTAACTATGCAAAGGCATTTGACTGTGTGGATCATAATATGCTATGGACAATACTGTGAAGTGTGAGTATTCCAGAACATTTAATTGTGCTCCTGAGGAATCTGTACATAGACCAAGAGGCAATTGTTCGAACAGAACATTGGAACACTGAATGGTTTAAAATTAAGAAAAATGTGCAACAGGGTTGTACTCTTTCATCACACTTATTACACCTGTACTCTTTCACCTCCTTATTACACCTGCAAATAATACGAGAAGCTGTGTTCTATGAAGAAAAACATGGCATCAGGATTGGAGGAAGACTCATTAACAACCTGTGATATGCATTAACAACCTGCGATATGCAGATGATACAACCTTGCTTGCAGAAAGTGAAGAAGACTTAAAATATTTACTGTTGAAGATCAAATAACACAGCCTTCGGTGTAGATTGCATCTCAATGTAAATAAAACAAAAATTCTCACCACTGAACCAATAAACAACATTCTTATCAAAGGAGAAAAGATTGAAGTTGTCCAGGATTTTATTCTTATTGGATCAACTATCAACACTCATGGAAGCAACAGTCAACAAATTCAATGGTGTATTGCATTAGGCAAATCTGCTGCACAAGACCTTTTTAAAGTGTTGAAGAGCAAAGATGTCAGCTTGAAGACTAAGGTGAGCCTGACCCAAACCATGATATTTTCAATAACCTCAAATGCATGTGATAGCTGGACAGTGAATGAGGAAGACAGTAGAAGAATTGATGCTTTGAGTTATGGTGTTGGAGGAGAATATTGAAAGTGCCATGGGCTGCCAAAAGAACCAACAGATCTGTTTTTGGAAAAAAGTGCAGCCAGAGTGCTCCTTGGAGGCAAAAATGGCCAAACTTTGTCTCTCATGCTTCGAACATATTAACAGGAGGGACCAGTCACTGGAGAAGGATATCATATTTCGTAAGGTGGAGGGTCAGAGAAAAAGAAGACTACCAGCAAGATGGATTGGCAAAGTGGCAGCATCAATGGGTTCAAGCATGGCAACAATAGTGAGGTTGGCCCAGGATTGGGGAGTATTTGGTTCTGCTGTGCATAAGGGCACTATGAGTCCGTCCTGTCTCAATGGCACCAAACAACAACAAGGCATTCAAGCTATGCCAAGTGAGTGTTATCTGCAAATTTGGGAATTCTTGCACACTTCCCTCCACTTCCAGTCAAGTGGCCACTTCACTCTGAGCTCTAACCCCCAGTGGCTAGGTCAGAGTCCATGGGCTCAGGAGTTTCATACACCACTCTAAATTTCAGACCAGTAAGTCCTTCCTCTTTTCTCTCTCATGTCAAGGTCAACAGGTGTATATGGAACATGGCCAAATTCCACCCAGGTCTTTATTGCTGAATTTCACTCACTTCTCCTCAGATATAGACCAGAAGCAGTCACCAGGGAGCATACAAGACTGCTCGTGTATTTCATTTGAGTTTCAGTTTTAGAAGGGGGACTCTTCTGATGGGCTGAATTATCTTTCCTTGATTCCAAGGAACCACCTTGCTTGCTATTTTAAGAGCCAGTTTGCTTTTTTCTGTTGGACTTTCTTTCAAGAAATATCTTCTGTTCCTCTAACCATTCTATGTTGTTATTCTGCATGTCTTTTCAAATGGAACTGTCCCACCTCAGAAGGTTGCATGTAATTTTAATGATATTGTTCAATGATTTCCACATTCCATTGAATCACCTCTCTTTGGAATCACACAAATACGGGTCTCTTTCAATCAGTTGTCCTGGTAGCTGTCTTCAAATTTTCTTGGCATACCTGAGTGATTGCCTGCAGTGCTGCATCAGTTTGATGAAAGATTCTGAGTTTTATCCCAACAATTCCCAGTGCTTTGTTCTTTGCCAAAGCCTTCAGTGCATCTTGGAGTTCTTCCTTCAGGATCATTGACTCTTGTTCATATGCTACCTCTTGAAAATTTTAACATCGACCATTTGGTACAGAAATATGTGGTACAATGACTCTGTGTACTCCTTCCATCTTCTTTTGATGCTCTCAGCATCATCCAATATGTTGCCCATTTGTTGCTGTTTTTGTAAAGTGCTATTGAGTTGGTTACAACTCATAGCAACCCTGTATAGGGTTTCCAAGAAGCAGCTGGTGAGCTTGAACCACCAACATTGCAGTTCAAATGGCTTTGCAGTGTGACACATGAACCCACAAAGCCACACCAGGATTTTGCCCATAGAATCCTTCAACATGGAAAGTCAGGGCCTGAAATTTTTCTTCAGTTCTTTCAGATTGAGAAATGCTGAGCATGTTCTTCCCTTTTGATATTCTAACTCAAGGTTTTTGTGCATATCATTATAACACTTGACTTTTGTCGTTCAAGCTCCATTTTGAAATGTTCTGTTCAGTTCTTTTACCTCTTCTTTTCTTCCATTTGCTTCAGTATCTCAAAGCTGGAGAGCAAGATTCAGTCTTTCTGATATATGTTTGGGTTTTTTCTTTCTTTCTTGTCTTCTTGATTGCCTTTTTCTTTCCTCTGTGCGATGTTGTTGACAGCACCCCTCAACTCTTCTGGTATTTGTTCATTAGTGTGTAGTGTATCAAATTTGTTCTTGAGACGGTCTCCAAATTGAGGTGAAATGGGTTCAATGGAAGAAATGAGGAGGTACAAGAGCTGAACAGAAAATTTCAAAGATCAGCTCAAGAAGATAAAGCCTTATATTATAACAAAATGTGCAAAGATCTGGAATCAGAAAACCAAAAAGGAAGAACACACTCAGCATTTTTCAAGCAGGGGGAACTGACAAAACAATTCAAGCCTCAACTATTGTTATTGAAAGATTCTCTGGGCAAATTATTGAATGATGAAGAAAGCATCAAGAGAAGATGGAAGGAATACACAGAGTCATTGTACCAAAAGGAAATGGTTAATATTCAGCAATTTCAAGAGGTAGCATATGATCAAGAGCCAATGATACTGAAGGAAGAAGT
>NW_006408882.1:328927-354055 GCF_000296735.1 Chrysochloris asiatica
TGTTTGGTAAGGTGGAGTGTCAGAGAAAAAAAAAAAAAGGAAGACCCCCAACAAGATGGATTGGCCAAGTGGCAGCATCGATGGACTCAAGTGTGGTAACAATAGTTGGGTTGGCCCAGGTTCGGGGCGTGTTTCATTCTGCTGTGCATAGGGTCGCTATGAGTCGATACTGACTTGATGGCACCTACAACAAAAATAACATGTTCAATGTCATATTTTGGCTCTCTTGCACTTGTTTTAATTTTCTTCAGCTTCAGCCTGAACTTGCATATGAGCAATTGATAGCCTGTCCCACCGTCTTTCCCTGGCCTTGCTTTTGCTGATGATATTGTGCATGTTTTCCCACAAATGTAGTCATTTTAGTTTCTGTGTATTTCATTTATTGCCATCCAAGTGTATAGTCATGTTTTATGTTGTCTAAAAAACTTATTTACAATGAATAAGTAATTGGGCATGTAAAATTCTATCATATGATCTTCACCATGATTTCTATCATCAGGGTCATACTTTCCATTTACAGATCCTTCCTCTGTTCCCAATCTTTGCATTGCAATCACCAGTAATTATCAATACATCCGTAACATAGTCATTCTTATCATTATTTTTTCTGATAAGGGACTTGAGGCAAGTGATGTTAATAATTAGTTAATTTAGAGGCTCAGTCAAAGGTCACATTTTCCCTAACACATTACAAGTGTTTTAAAAGATATAATAAACTTATTTCTCTAATTAAACTCACATCTGTGTTGTGCTCCAGTTCTTCTCTGTGGCTTTGCTGTCACTGTGGCCTCTATTCTGACAGAAGGTTTGGGCCACTCAAACTTGCAAATCTATGATGTCTTTATCGTCATTGAATTCTGATCTACCTTTTGTCCTTGTCACTTTGATGTTGGTTTGCTTCATATTTTCCAGCATTTATGTGAGATTCTTATGTATATTTGAAATCTACTCAGATGACTGTATCTAATTTTTTAATTCTCTCACTGTGCTTATTGATTCGATTATTCATTTATTCACACAGTCATTTAACAAATATTTATTGTATTCTACTACGCACCAGAGGTACAAATGTGCAATAAAACAAAAACCAAAACAATTGGTGTTATGGTAATACCGACTCCTGACTGGCCCAGGTTTTTCAGAGCATAACTGCAGTCCACAGACTTTTAAATGGGTTGACAATTTGGAATTATGTTAGACCTTTTCCCTAGGAAGTCTGAGTAGATTCAAACTGCCAACTTTTCAGTTAGTTAAATATTCAGGGAATCCTTATTTGGGAATACCTAGTGGTAGCATAGGGGTTACGAATCGGGCTGCTAACCTCAAAGTCAGCAGTTCAAAACTACCAGCTGTTCCACGGAAGAAAGATGGGACTTTTCTGCTCCCATAAAGATTTACAGCCTCGGAAACCCTGTGCAGGGTCACTATGAGTCAGAACTGACTCTATGGTACTTAACAACAACAACAACAGTGCAATCTGGACTCCTGGTGGTGGTGCTCTAGAATAAGCATTGGACTGCAAGTCATAAGGTCAGCTGTTCTAACCTACCAGTTGCTTCTCAGAAACCCTATACAAGATTTCTATGACTCCGAATTGAGTCGATGGCACATAACAACAACAACAGGGCCCTCTAGTTGATTCTTCTCTTAGAGACCCTATAGGACAGAGTAGAACTGCTTCTTAGGGTTTTTGAGGTTGTAAATCTTTATGGAAGCAGACAACCTCATCTCTCTCCCACGACTGACTGTTAAGACCGAACTGTTGCACTTTAGGATAGATAGTGGCCCAGTGCCTAACCTAAAGCACCACTAGGACACCTTATATTTTTGAATAAGGCAGAAAATTTTTGTTCTTATACTAGTATGAAGGATCCATGATGGCACAGTAGGTTAACTACTAACCAAAAAGTTGGTGGTACAAACCCACCAGCCATTATGTGGGAGAAATATGAGGCAGTGTGTTTCTATAAAGATTTACAGCTTCAGAAACCCTAAGGAACAGTTCTACTCTATACAATTGTGTCTCTAGGAGTCAGAATTGACTTGATGGCATTGGGTTATATTAATGTGAGGAAGAGGAGACCAAATGCAAACAGGTAAACAAGAAATATATGAGATTGTAAGGGCTATGCAAAGAGTTACAATAAAATGTTGCAATTGAGAATAAGAATGACTGGGTGTCTGCTAGAGTTTGAGTGAAAGACTCTGAGATGTTGGCACCTGGTTTACAAGTAGGAAGCTATTGTATATTCATTTTCCTAAACTGAATAATCGATAACAGCAATATAAAGGATTAAGTCTGCAGGAAAGGACAATCTGGTTCATGATGCAAATACTTTGTGAACAATTTTTCCTTCTAGTCCTTTTTAGCAGCAAGAAACTTCAGGGAAGTTTTCAAAACTTAGCTATTTGTTGAGTCCAATTTTATGTTGTGATGCTGAGATTATATTTACACGAAAGGTAGAATGTTATATTTATATATGATTTCTTAGTAAAGGCACACAGGAAATGACTATATTTGACTTTGAGTAACAGAAAATAATAGCTTAAGCAATAAGAATTTTTCTCTCAACCAATAAGAAGTACAGAAGTAGATTCTCAAAGATTGAAGTAGTAGCTCTTTAGGATTCAGTCTCTTCCTAATTTCTTGATTTACCACCCAAAATATGCCACTTTCATCCTTATAGGTGTCCCATGATTAGATATTGTATCTACATTTCAAACAATAAGAAAGGGAAGAACGAAAGGCAGGAGAGGTTTTGCCTTTTCTTTCAAAAGGGATACTTTCCTCATGGAGTTCTATTTACATCTTCCTGGTTATAGAAGTGGGAGAAAGATAAGGCAGTCTGCTTACATGAAGACTGATAATCTTGAAAAAACTATGGGGCAGTTCTATTGTCTTCAGGGTAGCCATGAATCAGAATGGACTGGATGACAAGGACCTTTTGGGTTTTGCTTAAAGAAGTGCAGATTTCTTTCTTTCTTTAGATGAACACATTGTTTGCCCAGTCAAGATCTGTGATATAAGTTTCAATGGTTTCCACCACAATGACATACATACATCATCCTGTTGTTAGGTGCCGTCGAGTCAGTTCAAACTCATAGTGCCCTTATACACAACAGAACGAAACACAATGAGTCCTGCAGTGTCCTCACAATTGTTACATTTGAGTTCATTGTTGCTGCCACTGGGTCAATCCATCTTATCAGAGTTCTTCCTAGTTTTCACTGACTCTCAACTTTACCAAGCATGATGTCTTACTCTAAGGACTGGTCCCTCCTGATAGCATGTCCAAAGCATGAGAGATTAAGTTTTAGCAATCCTGACTTCTAAGGAGCATTCTAGCTGTACTTCTCACAACAAAAATTTGTTTTTCTGGTGGTCCATGACTCTTCTGCAACTCCATAATTCAAATGCATAGATTCTTTTACAGTCTGCCTTATATATTGTTCAAATTTCACATGCATAAGGAGAACTGGTAGCATAGTGGTTACGAATCGGGCTGCTAATCTCAGGGTTAGCAGTTCGAAATTACTGGCAGTTCCATGGGTGAAAGATGAGGCTTTCTGCTCCCGTAAAGATTTATAGCCTCAGAAACCCTATGCAAGGTCGCTATGGGTTGGAATCGACTCAACAGCACTTAACATGCAGCAATTGAAAATATAATGGTTTGGGCTAGGTGCACCTTAGTCCTCAAACTAATATCTTTGCTGTTGAACATTTAAAAGAGATCTTGCGCAGCAGATTTGCTTAATGCAATACGTCATTTGATTTCTTGACTGTTGTTTCCTAATTGTTAAGTGTGGATTCAAGCAAATTAAAGTATTTAACAACTTCTGTCTTTTCTGTATTTGCTGTTGTTGTCAAGTGCTGTCCCATCAATTCCAATTCATAGCTACCCTATGCAGAGTTTCTAAGGAGCACCTGGTAGGTTTGGCACCACACCAGGAGTCCTTTCTCCATTTATCATGATGTTATTTATTGGTCCAGTTCTGAGGATTTTGTTTTCTTTTTATTGAGGTGAAATCCATACTGAAGGTTGTAGTCATTATCTTCATCAGTAAGTATTTTAAGTTATCTTCATTTTCAGCAAGCAAGGTGTTATTATCTGCATTCAATTTACAGGTTATTAACGTACAGGGGTAGGGAAACTTTTTTTTTCCGAGGGATATTTGGATATTTATAACATCATTCATAGGCAATACTAAATTATCAACTTAAAAATTAGCCCTAGCCTGCTATAGTTGATCAAACATTTAATTAACTCACCCCAACAACAACAACAACAATGTGATGGCTTGACAACTTCGATCTTTTCTCCATTGATAAGAATGTTGTTTATTGGTCCAGTGGTAAGGATTTTTGTTTTCTTTACATGGCCAAACTTCGTCTCTCATACTTCAGACATAGTGTCAGGAGGGACCAGTCACTGGAGAAGGATATCATGTTTGGTAAGGTGGAGGGTCAGAGAAAAAGAGAAAGACCCCCAGAGAGATGGATTGGCCAAGTGGCAGCATCAATGGGCTCAAGCGTGGCAACAATAGTGAGGTTGGCCCAGGACGGGCAGTGTTTCATTCTGCTGTGCATAAGGTCGCTATGAGTCGGCACCAACTTGATGGCACCTAACAACAACAACAATGTGATGGTTGGAACTGTTTCTCTTTGATGAGGCATGTGATGTTAGCTAGTATTAATGACTCTTACGCGATGGTAAGTTTAGAAAAGAACTTCCCACAGCAGTAAGTTGTTCTGAACATAGATGAATATTTCAGTGTATGGTCTCCTCAAAGTGGGAAACTCATCATTGCTTATGTAATGTTTATAGAACTCAAGCAGTGGAAGGTATTGTACCAAACTTTCAGCATATCATCACTTTGCAGCTGAAAGATTTCATGTTGTAGGTTATCAGGCACATCTGATGATTCCACATTGAATGGTGTGACAAAGATGTTGTATTTCATTTGTTTACTTTTAACACTCTTGAATCTTTCATTAAGTGCCTCAAACAGTGTCAGGCATCCACCAGCATATTCTAGTGTGGTAGAAGGCTTTTGTCCTTCCAGAGTGGAGAAATGCACCATGTTGTTCCTCTCAATTTACGGGTTGTTTTTGCTAAGTGCCATCAAATCTGTTCTGACTCACTGCAACTCGATATATAGAGTTTCCAAGGAGAAGCTGGAAGTTTTGAACTGCCGACCTTGTAATTCACAGTCCACTATTAATCTTACAGCATCACACTATGTATGAGTAGTTCAGAATCCAAGTGTATTATAAAAGGTAAATTTCTTGATCTGCCATAATATGCAACTATCTAAGGAAATTTGAATACTACCAAACATATTTCAAAGAGGTAGGTAATGTTCACATGCAAAAAAAAAAAAAAAAAAAAAAAAAAAAAAAAAACTATTTCAAAGTAGTCAATTCTGACTCCTGATTGTTGTTATTGTTAAATGCCGTCGAGTCGATTCCGACCCATAGTGACCCTGTATATGGTTTCCGAGGAGCAGCTGGTGAGCTACAAATGCCGACCTTGCAGTTCAAATGGCTTTGCAGTCTGGAGCATTAACTCACAGCACCACACCAGGACTCCTGGTTGTTGTTGTTGTTGTTGTTGTTGTGTGCTGTGGAGTCAGTTCCTACTCATAGCAACCCTGTACAGGGTTTCCGAGGCTGTAAATCTTTGTTGTTGTTGTTGTCAGGTGCCATCAAGTCGGAACCAACTCATAGCGACCCCATGCACAGCAGAACGAAACAATGTCCTTTCCTGAGCCAACCTCACTACCGCTGCCACATTTGACACCATCAATGATGCCACCTGGCCGATCCACCTCATTGGGGGTCTTCCTCTTTTTCTCTGACCCTCCATCTTACCCAGAATTGCATCCTTCTCCAGCGACTGTTCCCTCCTGACAATATGTCCAAAGTATGATAGATGAAGTTTAGTCATCTTGGACTCCAAGGAACACTCTGGCTGCACTTCTTCCAAAACAGATCTATTGGTTCTTTTGGCAGCCCATGGCACTTTCAGTATTCTCCTCCAACACCACAACTCAATTGAAAATATCATGGCTTGGGTCAGGCACACCTTAGTCCTCAAGCTGACATCTTTGCTCTTCAACACTTTAAAAAGTTCCTGTGCAGCAGATTTGCCTAATGTAATAAAAAATACATCGTCTGATCTCTTGACTGCTGCTTCCGTGAATGTTGATAAGAACGAGTCCTTGACAACTTCAATGTTTTCTCCATTGATAAGAATGTTGTTTATTGGTCCAGTGGTGAAGATTTTGTTTTCTTGACATTGAGATGCAATCCATACCGAAGGCTGTGTTTTTTGATATGTTGTTGTTGTTATGTGCCGTGGAGTCGGTTCCGACTCATAGTGACCCTGTACAGGGTTTCTGAGGCTGTAATTCTTTATGGGAGCATAAAGCCTCATCTTTCTCCCGTGGAACAGTTGGTAGTTTCGAACTGCTGATCTTGCAGTTCACACCCCAATTCGTACCCACTACGCTACCAGAGCTCCTTAGGATTCCTGGTAGCCCCATCTATGTCAGAGTAGAACTGTTCTTCACAAGGTTTTCAATATCAGTGACTAATTTTTTGGAAATAGATCACCAAATCTTTATTTTGAAGAATCTCTAGGTGAACTTGGACTTCTAACCTATTACTGTTAGACTAATATATCATCTGGGGGCTTTATATCACTTTATAGTTAGAAATTTTTAAATATAACTCTAAATATCCCCATTAAAATGTATAGATGCAGTTTGACATAGGGATTAGGAGTGTTGACTCCAGGGCTAGAAAATTTAATTACAGCCTGATTTTGCCATATGTTTGTTGCATGAACTTTGGAATGTTTATTATCACTTAGCATTTGCTTTGTGTGTAATTTTCCATATGTAATATGGAAACAATATTACTCCCCACAAGCATTACCATGAGAATTAAATGAGATGATGTACATGAAACAAAGCATAATGTGTACCTGAGGTTAATGTACCAGCAATGGCACTTTTTTCTTATCATTAATTATTTTACATTTTTTCATGTGGTATCTAACATTAAAACCTTTACCATGTATCTCCAGTGATCAAAGTAAAGCCATGATATAATTTAAATACTAACATGCTGTTGTTAAGTTGTTGCCAAGTGCCATTGAGTCTATTCCAACCCATAACAATTCTGTATAGGGTTTCCAAGGAGCAGCTGGTAAGTCTGAACCCCTGACTTTGCAGTTCAAACCACTTGCAGTCTTACACATTTGCCCACAGCACCACATCACGACTCACCATTTCAGCAATCCAATGAATTAAAATTGTGATTTAAAAATGCTGAATCCTACAGTGACTTTCCTTTAAAATTCATTTTCTGGGGACTATAAGATACACATACCAGTTCAAATCAAAATTATAAAAATGCTAAGTATTATCATGAACTTCCTTAAAATTAATTTTCTATGGACTATATGATAAAATGTATGAGTTGGTATCAATTCCCAAATAGAAGGTGGTATTGCATGTGATCTCCTTACCAAGAAAATCCTATCCAAACCTACTATTCAAGACTTTCATAGTAAATGTATAAATTGAGTGCAGTTACATAATTCTAACCAGTCTGAAACCATTAAATTTTGATGCTCTCTTATTCCTTATGTAGATTTTATTTTAGTTCTCAAGAAAGATTATTTCAGAATCATCCAAGGGATTCGTGTCTTCATTTTCTTGAATCAATATATGCCGAAGGACTCTTCCTCTTTACCAGAATATTTGCATACTTTGTTATTCTTCTAATTTGTGAGTCTTATTGCCTATGGGAAAATCTAAAGCAAATTTAAAAATAATTGTTGTTATATGGAAATGATATTCATGCTTATTGCTGATGCTTTCCCATCGGTAATTACAACAGTAGAATTAGTCCCCTATCTAAACTTTGGCATTTTTTTGTTTAGTCTTTTTGGAGACAAATGAATCCTAATAAAAAAAATAATAATAAAGTTTTAACCTAATTAGTCATTCATATGAATACAGGATCTTCTGTACTAATTTAGAAACTTTTCATTTTCATTGACAGATTGAATTTTAAATTTTGTTTCATTCCTGTTTCTCCAACTATAATGTAAACCCTTTGAGGAACCATTTAATGAATGTTTAGAACTCCACTTCTACTCATTAGTCATTTGTAACAGAAGGTTTTCAAATACACTTAGAGTGAATGAATGAATTACATAGTATGGTATGTAAAAGATGCTTCAGTAAATCCATTTAAAAGAAAATATTACGTTTAATTGATTTCCAAGGATATGAATGGATTTTTAGTATAGAATCTGTCCTGCGTACTTTCGTTAACTAATTTTGAACACGTCCTCAGGAAAGACCAATCACTAGAAAAGAACAATATGTTTGGTAAAAGGCAGTGTCTGCCAAAACAAAGAAAACCTTTAATAAAATGGATTGACAAAATAATCACAACAATGGAATCAAGCATGCCAGTGTTCATGAAGATGGTACAGGATTAGGCAAAGTTTTGTTCACCATTAGAGCTGCCTTAACAGCAACAAACAACAGTGAAGCTTTTAAGATCTCATTCTAGGGTGTCAGACTGGGCTGAATCCCTGTGATACAATTTACAATATTGTTAACTAGACAAATCACCTCTGTCATGGAGATGTTGCCCAGATTAACTGAAGTTATCCATATAAATCCTTTCTCACTATCTCTTGATTGTTGTTGTTGTTGTTATGTGCCGTAGAGTTGGTTACGACTCATAGCACCCCTGTACAGGGCTTTTGTAAATATTTAGGGGAGCAGAAAGCCTCATCTTTCTCCCATGGAACAGCTGGTAGTTTCGAACTGCTGACCCTGAGGTTAGCATCCCAATTCGTATCCACTACGCTACAAGCGCTCCATCTCATAGCAACCCTGCACAGGGTTTCCGATGTTGTTAAATCTTTATGGGAGCAGAAATCCTCATCTTTCTCTTACGAACAGCTGGTAGTTTAGAATTGCTGACACTGAGGTTAGCAGCCCAATAACATTCAACAAATGTTAGATCTCTTTCTTAATTTTTACAAAAATATTATTATTAGAGTTATGTTTGTCTATATAACGGGGCTTCAAAAACTTCATGGAAAAATGGAATTAAATGATAATATTGTAGTTAACGTTGTTGTTGTTGTTGTTAAGTACCGTGGAGTTGATTCCGACTCATAGTGACCCTGCACAGGGTTTCTGAGACTGTAAATCTTTATGGAAGCAGAACACTTCATCTTTCTCCTGTAGAACTGCTGGTAGTTTCCAACTGCTGACCTTGAGGTTGGCAGCCCGACTCATAACCACTCCGCTACCAGAGCTCCTTAGTTAACATTAGGGAATAACAACAAACAAGAATTTAGGTGAGCTTTGGATCACATAAAATTCTACTATGAATTCCAAAATATTACTATATAATTTTGAACTTTAATTATAAGAATCATCATTTTATCCTTATTTTTTTAACCACAGTAATGCATATCAATGGTTAAAAATAAAATTAAATGGAAGAGCTTATAATGAAAAGTAATGGTCTTCCACTCATCCTACTCCACCCCCACACAGGGTGAATCCAATTGTTTAAACCTCAGGCTTTCGTGAGGGATAGTGCTTTACTGCTAAATAGAAACACTGATGTCTCTTATTTATTCCAGTCTAGGTGATATCTACCAACATTCGACTAGGAAAGCTGACAATTTAGTTCAATTGTATCAATTTACTAGAGTCTCTGGGTGGTGTAAATGTTTAAGAACTGAGCTACTAGTATGAGCCTACAGAATGGGCCTTGGAAGACAGGCGTGGCAAAGCCTGAAAGGATGTGGCCTTGAAAGTTCTAGAGTTGTTCTACTCTACACATATGGGGTCACCACGAGTCAGAATCAACTCAATGACAACTAACAACAGCATATACCAACTCTGCCCCAACACCCATCTCTGTGTCCCTGAGAACATGACAGTAGCTAGTGGGGACCTTTTAGTTCCCATTTCTGACAATTCCTTCTGTATGCTTGGGGTTACACTAGCTGTATGCTCGGGCATGCTCTCTGTGTCTTTACTCCCTTCATGCCAGAGGAAGTGAAGAGAGATAATCTGAATAGTAAATTTGGAGCACGTCTTTCCCAAACGTGCCCATTTTTCTCTCCAGTTCCCCAGATGTTCCTTGCTTTCTGCTGTAGGAAAAGGCCTGTCCTCATTCAGCACTACAACACAAGTAGTCTGCTACTCTTTTTTTGTTTGTTTGTTTAATTTACTTCAAAGCACTAAAGTAAGAAATGGAAATGTTACTTATTGAGCCCCTTGTAAACATCAAGGTTAATTTTGTTATTTTTACTTCTTATCTTAGTTACCCTGGTGAATTAAATTACATAAACATTGTAGTCTAGTGAATTATCGAATGTTTCTTCTAGCCATAGTCTATAATTTTTATCAAACAACATTTAGACTCCGCCGGGTCTGGGTAAGAGAAAGTGGGAGAAGATACTGATTACATGATATGATTCAACTGTGCATGTTAGCAGACTTAATTGCAATTGTAAGAGCTTGAAACTCTAGCATGAGTTTAAAAATAGTCATCTCAGAAGCAGAAAGAGGCATCTCACTACCATCAAAGAAGAGTTAACAGTGGAATGCATGTTTTGGACCTTGAGATTCCTGTGCAGTGAACCTTTTCAACCAGGCACAGAAAGCTGTGGTACTGCAGGAGTGGTAGAGGAGCAGTAGCAGCAGAACCAAGAACAGGAGCACAAGAGAGAGCACTGGGCTTCCTAGCCCATGGAGCAAGTAAAGCTGGGTGACTTTGGGCAGGCAGCGTGTTTGTAGAGTGGGGTTGTTTCAGGCACATAAGAGGGGAAGCTAGGTTTGTTGACCATGGAGCAACAGTCAAATGCCTTCAGACTGAAGATTATGGTGAAGTTGTATGTCCTATGGGCAATTATCAGGCATTGACTGGAATAAATGTGCCCTGAACATTTCTGAGTCCAAATTGTAACCTCTTAACTTCCATAATAAACCCAATAAAGGTGAGTATGTTGTCTGAGTTCTGTGTGGCTATTGCAAATAATTACTGAACCCACTGGAGTAGAAAGGGATGTGGGAGGAATGATTGGTGCTTCATATTTTTGTACACATACTCCTCTATTTCATTGCAGGAACATTAACAACTCAGATCCCTTTTATTAAGTCTTTACTTACATGTGCACAGTTTATCTCTCATATTTATCTCCCATCTTCTGTCAAGAGCACCCTAGGTTGTTTTTTTTTTTTTTTTTTTATGATAAGAATTATTAAGATTTAAATTCTGCTCTATAACCATAATTAAATTATCATGCTTTATAGAAATTATTAAGAATTGGCAACTGATAGCCAATATTTACATATAATTACTGGCTTGGTCAGTATGCAATGTCATGACAATAAAGAATTTCAGTTCTTGTGATGTTTAAGTGAAATACTTGGATTTTGTAGCCCATGAATTACCTTTATTTTCTCCATATCTGACACCTGTCAGATATAAGTATTTTTTTGTAAACATGGCAGCAAAGTACTAATAAAAATACACAGAATCTGTCTACCATTAGACATGTCATATCAAAAGTTTATTTTCACACTTACATTAAACAGAATTATTGTAATTCAACTCTTCATTCTTTTTGTTGACTGTGACAGTGTTGTGATTTCAAATGGAGGGTTTCAAATCATGGTTTTGTTATAACTCAATAGAAAATGCCAATTCAAATACTTTGAGATCTTACAGAATAGGTATAACCATGTACTGAAGCTTCATGTGTATATTTTGGAATGCTGGAATACCCATGAGGCCTCTCTCTTGGAACTCTGGACTTCTTGAGAATCCTGAAGCTTGTCAGTGTGTTTAAATTTTCCAGTTTCATTATGCAGTTACACTTGTAATTGTAAACTTTTAAAAAATGGGGTTAATAACATTCAACCTATTTCTTAAAGCTTAAAAAGAACTTTAGTGAACTTGTTTTTATTTTTGAGCATGATTTGTGAATTGAATATCATGTACCATATTTTAATAGCCCTTTTTCACACTGTGCCAACGAAATAGTTACAGAGGTGTTTGGTATTTCTCTATATGTCAAGGAGATGCTTCAAAATGTCAATTGCTTTAACGTTAAATTACCTCTCTCAAAAGACCAATGTAACAACAATTATGAAGTTGGAGCATGACTGGGCAGTGTTTCATTATGTTATGTATAAGGTTGCTTTGAGTTAGTACTGACTCAGTGGCACCTAACAACAACAACATTGTGTTATTAAATTACTCAAATGGTACAGTACAGTGTATATTTGTACCCCAAATAACATCAACTTTATTTTTTGTTTTCTGCATTTTTTTGTACTTGTGCAAACTCTTTTGGATTTGTTAGTTAGTGTATTATCTATCCTTTCAGATATGTACACAAAATGTCTGTATAAATTTTCATTTTAAGTTAAATGACTTTTTGAAACCTGTAAAGTGCAGAGGGAAACATCGACTGCATTTATCCATAAGGTTTTCAAAAAATATACTATGTATTTGTAGTAATATTATGAATGGTCTGTAAATAGAAGTAGACAAGTGATGCTAGTCACAGCAGCCAACACCAACCAAACCCACCCTAAACTAGAGATATATGAATGGCAATTAAGAATGGTGTACATGCTTTCATTCTCTAACTACACCCACAAGAGACATTGGGTAAGAGCCTGAGAACACACCAATGTACAGTCATCAATTATGAGAACCCCACATGCTCCAGAAACCACAGAAAGGATGGCTTAAACAAACGACCAAGAAACAGAGCCAAAAAATATTTCTGAGGAAGAAAAGGTAATGGAACTACCTGAAGAATAATTCCAAAGAATAATAATTAGGTACCTTCAAAGGATCTGTAGAAAGACTGAGTAAAGCAAGGAGAACACAGTCAAAACTTAAGGACAACTTAGGCAAAACCTACAAGAACAGACAAAATAAATGGAATTTTTGAGACAATGCAAAACCTGCAATTAGAAATCCAGAAGATTAATAATATCTCAGAAATGGAAAAAAAAAAAAAAAACATTAAAAGGGAAAAGGAGAAAGTTTGTAGCAATGGAATCCCAAATTAATGACTTTGAAGATATATCTTTCAATACTAGTATACTAGAATAACCATCAGGAAAAAGATTGAAAAAATCAAAAGAAAGCCTAAGAGTTATGTGGGACACCACGAAAAGGAACAACTTATAGGTAATCAGAATTCCAGAACAGGAAGAGACAATAAAAATCACAGAGAAAAATTGTCAAAGAAAACTTCCCTAACATCATGGAAGACAAGAAGATAACTATTCAAGGAATTGAACAAACACCAAACAATAATAGACCCCAAAAGAAAATCATGAAGACATATCATAATCAAACTCGCCAAAACCAAAGACTACGAAAGAATCCTAAGAGCAACTCATGAAAAATGATAAGTTACCTACAAAGGAGAATCAATAAGACTAAGCTCTGATTTTTCAGCAGAATCCAAGCAGGCAATAAGGCAATGGTATTAGTGGTTACGAATCGGGCTGCGAACCTTAAGGTCAGCGGTTCGAAACTACCAGCCGCTCCGCGGGAGAAAGATGAGGCTTTCTACTCCCGTAAAGATTTACACCCTCGGAAACCCTGTACAGGGTCGCTATGGGTCGGACCCGACTCGATGGCACTCAACAACAACAACAACATGACATATACAAAACTCTGAAAGAAATCAAAACTGCCAACCAAGAATCATATACCCAGCAGAACTCTTCTTAAAATATGATGGCAAAATTAAGACAGTTTGGAAAAACAGAAATTAAAGGAATTTGTAATAACAAGACCAACTTTTCAAAGAAGGTAAAAGGGTGTTGTTTAGACTAAGAAACAACAAAAGCAGCTAATAACCTGAGATTGCCAAACATGACAACACCACCCAGAACTCAATCCAGATAAACCAGTGTTGTTAAGTGTTGTCAAGTCAGTTCCAACTCATTGTGGCCCTGTATACAGCTTCCAAGAAAACCTCATCTTTCTTCTGTGGAGTGGCTGGTGGACTTGAACCAAGGACCTTGTGGTTTACAGTCACATGCTTATCGTATAGAAGTAATAAAAATAAAGTAAACCTATAAAACTGGAAATAGGGAACCAGAGATATCAATGTATAATGAAGTTAACTATAAAGCAAAGAGAGGAAATAGTGTAGATGCAGATTTTCCACAAGGCAAGGAAGTCAAGTAGATTCCAAGACAAAATTTCAAGACAAGATTTCAAGACTGTTTTAAATAGGAAAAATATTAATGAATTGCAGAATAACCTCAAAATTAACACACCTGCACACCAATTAAAAAAAAAAAAAGAGGAAAATCAGAAAGATCTAGTAAGCATTAACATAATATAAATGGAACTGCAAAGAAAACCCACAAACAAAATGAACTCAGCACAGAACATGATGTGTTACAAAGAAGCCAGCAGCACCACAAAAAACACATACAGCTAAAAAGACAGCAATTAATTCATAATTGCTAAGTGCAATAGCAAATTTGTATAGGGTTTCTGAGCAACAGCTGGTGGGTTTGAATCACTGACCTTGTGGTTCAAAACAACCTTGTGGTTCAGCAGATTATCCTGCAGCAGGACACCAGACTCCAATCAATTCATAACTATCAATAATTACACTGAATATCAATGGATTAAATAAACCAGTCAAGAGAACAAAATGGATAAGAAAACAAGATCCTTCAGCATGCTGTCCACAAGAGACACATCTTAAAGATGGAGACAGCCTAAATATCCATCAGCAGAAGAATAGTTTGTACACACAATGGAATAGTGTACAATGATGAAGAATAATGATGAATCTGAGAAGCACCTCACAACATGAGTGAATATGGAGGACATTATGTGGAGTGAAACTAGTCAATAAAAGGCAAATATTGTATGAGACCTATGTAAAAAGTCAAGAAAAGCTTTTCTTGATAAAAAGCAATCTATGATGTTTATGAGAGAGAGAGGGAGGGGAAATTTAGCGTAGTGGTTATGAATCGGGCTGCAAACCTCAAGGTCAGCAAAATTCAGATGATAAAAACTTCAGGTACTTTCTCATAAACAAGGCAACAAAGTTAAACATATCAATTCTCATGCACTCCTTCTAATAAAAAATATAAATATTTGTCAGAAATAACATTTTTAGTTTATCTCACTACATACCATGATTTCTTGCTCAAAAGCAGGGATGGGGAATGTCCAGCCCTGGGGCCCCATGAAGCCTCTGAAATTATTTGGTTTGGCCCTACCAAGGCAACTGCAGTTCTAGCCATCACATAATTGTTGTTCAGTGTCGTTGAGTTGGTTCAAACTCATAGCAAACCTGTATAGGATTTCTGAGGAGCAGCTGGTGAACTTGAACTACTCATCTTGCAGTTCAAACTAACCTTGCAATCAGAGCATTAATCTGCATTGCCACACTAGAACTCTAGTCATCACATTGTTGTTGTTGTTAAGTGCCGTCGAGTCGATTACCGACCCATCGCAACCCTGTATAGGGTTTCTGAGGAGCAGCTGGTGAGCTTGAACTGTCATCTTGCAGGCTGGTACATTAACCCACAGCGCCACATCAGGAGTCCAGTCATCACATTGTTGTCGTTGTTGTTGTTATGTGCCTTGGAGTCAGTTCAGACTCAAAGCAACTCTATACAGGGTTTCTGAGGCTGTAAATCTTTACTGATCCTGAGGTCAGCAGCCCAGTTCGTAACCACTACGCTACCAAAGCTCCTTAGTTATCACATTGTTGTTGTTGTTATGTGCCATGGAGTCGGTTCTGACTCATAGCGACCCTGTACAGGGTTTCTGAGGTTATAAATCTTTACGGAAGCAAAAAGCCTCATGTTTCTCCCACGGAACAGCTGGTAGTTTCGAACTGCCAACTTTGAGGTTAGCAGCCCAATACATACATAGCCACTATGCTACCAGAGCTCCTTAGTCAACACATTGTTGTTGTTGTTAAGTGCCGTGGAGTCGGTTCTGACCTATAGCCTCCCTGTACAGGGTTTCCAAGGCTGTAAATCTTTACTGGAACAGAAAGCCTCATATATCTGCCCCGGAACTGCTGGTAGTTCAAACTGCTAACCGTGAGGTTAGCAGCCCAACTCGTAACCACTATGCTACCAGAGTTCCTTTAGTCATCACATTAGGAGTGGTTTAATTAAGTATTTGACCAAATATAGCAGGCCAAGTTTTAAGTCGATAATTTTGTATGGGTTGTGATGTTATAAATTTGGCAGAAAAATGGTTCCCCACCCCTACTCTGGAGTCCTAGTGTGGCACTGTGGGTTAATGTGCTGGACTGCAAGATCAGTTTGAACCACAGTGTTGGTGGCTCAAGCTCACTTGCCACTCCTCAGAAATCCTATATGGGGCCACTGTAGGTCAGAATTGACTCAAGGGCACTTAACAACAACAAACCCTACTCTAAAGGAAGGTTTCCCAGTAGGGCTAATTGTGCTACCTATTTCATAAACTGACCATCAGTTTTCATTTTTTAATTTAAATTTCTGTGGATTTAATTAACAAAGTCCTGGTGTGGTGCTGTGGGTTAATGCATTAGACTGCAAAGATGTTTGAACTGCAAGGTCGGTAATTCAAGCTCACCAGCTGCTCCTTGGAAACCCTATATACACTGTGGCTATGGGTCAGAATTGACTCAATGGCATTTAACAACAACAACAACAACAATACAGGGCACATGTAGGCAATCAAACATTGAGAGAATTGCACAAACAAAAGAATGCAGAATAGATGATTGGGACATACTGAAAATTAGAAAGTTATGTGCATCAAAAGATTTCATCACAAGAGTAAAAAGGGAACCCCCAGATGGGAAAAAATCTTTTGTTACAACATATCAGACAAGGGACTAATCTCTAAAATTTTTAAGAAACTGCAACACCTCTACAATAAAAAGACAAATAACCCAATTAAAAAATGGGCACAAGACATGAACAGACACTTCACCCAGGAAGACATTTGGGCAGCCAACAAACATGAAGAAATGTTCATGATCATTAGCCATTAGAGAAATGCAAGTCAAAACAACAATGCGATATCATCTGATACCACCAATAACAGTGAAGTTCAAAAAAGTAGAGGACAATAAATGCTGGAGAAAATGTGGAGAGTCTGGGACCCTCCTACATTGCTGGTGGGAATGTAAAATGGTCCAACCACTCTGGAAAATAGTATGGCGCTTCCTCAGAAAGTTGGAATTAGGAATACCTTATGATCTAGCAATTTCTCTACTTGATATATAGCCACAAGAAATACAAGCCATAATGTGAGTAGACATATGCACACCAATATTTATTGCAGCACTATTCACCACAGAAAAAGATGGAGACAGACTAAGTGTCCATCATGGGAAGGATGGATAAACAACTTGTATTTATATACACAGTGGAATAATGTGCTACCTTCAAGAATAACAATGAAGTTGCAAAATACTGCATGACATGGATGAACCTTCAGAACATTATGCTGAGTGAAATTAGCCATCCAAAAAAGGACAAATATTGCATAAGACCATTATTGTTAACATTTAAGAAAAGATATCCATACTAAAAGAAAATAAAAACTTCTTTGTAGGTTACCAGGGATGGAAGGAGGAGATGGAAGAGCACAGGTTATAGGATAGACACATCATATTGGGGAGGGCAATACATAAGGAGATGGAGGGTAGCAGAAGAACAAGACAGATAGGGGAACACTTAGGTAGGTTTGCATGAGTTAAACTGAACAGAGCTAAATAGTGATGTATGCTCAACCTTGGAACAGGGGACTGTGATACAGAAATCGAGTCATAATCTTAATGGGTAAAAACAGGGAAATAGTGTTAAGATGCTTGACTGTCTTATGGATATTGATATCCCTTGTCTACTATTGTAAAAAAGGGCTTGAGTGGAATAGAAAGGATTATAAGGAAACACGATTATAGAAAGCTTGTAAGCCTGTCTTCAGCCTATAACTGATTGGAATACTTAAAAGGGGTTCTACAACTTGGCATATGAAATAAGCTTCTTGTGGAGCCTTTATAATATACAGGAACTTAGGTGGAATCCTATGTCCCATTCAGAATCTTCTGAGGTGGAACATTCCCATTTGAAATATTTGCTGCAGACCAGCCTGGAGTGGCTGCAGGAACAGAATCTTGGTAGAATGACTAGCAGGAAAAATAAAAACATAATGGCAGTCTGTTTGGCTATTACAAGAACAAGGAAGCTGTTCACCGGGGAGCCATCAAGGCAAGCAATCAAGTAAGTCCCTTCAGGACAAATCCCTATCCAAGACTGAAACCCAAAGGGAACACATGAGCAGACATGTAAGCTTGCTGGTGACTGTGTTGGTCCACATGTGAGTGGAAGTTAGGGAAAGGCAGCAATGAAGATATGGGCCGAGTTCGACCGTGTTCCACAGACTCCTGTTGACCTTGAGATGAGAAAGAGAAGAGGAAGGGCTATTTGGTTTGAAGTTTGGGGAGACTTGGGAAATCCTAAGCCCATGGACACTGAACTAGTCATGCAGAGCTAGAACTAAGAGTAAAGCATCTAGCTGATATGAAGTGGGAGGAGATGTACAAGAATGTCCAAATTTGCAGATACTACATTGGACTGCTAACCTCAAGGTCAGCAGTTCAAAACTACCAGCTATTCCACAGGAGAAAGATGAGGCTTTCTGCTCCTGTAAAGATTTACAGCCTTGGAAACCCTGTACAGGGTTGCTATGAGTTGGAACCAACTCCACGGCACATAACCACCACCACCACTCATTTTACATAGCTTCTATAGCTTGATGACCAGAGCTCAACTAGATAAACATTAAAAAATTTGATAAAGGAAGCAAGCATAAATTGTTACAATTTGATGAACTTGATGTTTACTTATAGATGTAGTAGATCAAAATACCAAATGAGAGAGAAGGAGTCTTCACATTAAGAATCAAAACTATCCCCTCTGTACACGGGGTTGACAGGAGCTGGCAACTAAAACATTGGCTTCCTAAAATGGGGAGTGCTTGGGGGGGAGCTATAAAGGCACGAAGTGGCTGGCTTATAAGTTTACAAGACGCAGTTTTGTTTCAGAATGTGTGGCGGACAGTAGAATCCCCACTGACTGTTATGCCCAGAATTCGGGGTCCCCAAAGACCACCAAGGAGCTGATGCTGATGCAAGTGCACGAGGGTTGTTTATTCAAGCTCCAGCTCGGACTCCACCTGCATCCGACACATGGATGAGGGAAGGAGCCTTGAACTATCAGTTATTCATGCTCAAGCTCTGACTCCACCTGCATCCAATGCAGCGGATGAGGGATGGAGCCTCGAACTCCCAGTTGACATTATTCATGCTCAAGCTCTGACTCCACCTGAATCTGATGCAGCGGATGAGGGATGGAGCCTTGAACCCTTTGTCTGCGGGGTTTTTATAGAATTTTCAAACAAGCTTAGGGTTTTTCAGCTTTACAATATTTGGATTGGTTGACATTTGGCAAAGTATGAGATGTTACAGTTTAATTGGTCAGGACTGGTGGTCTTTGTTCTTAGGCTAGGGAAAAGGAAAACATCTGGCATCTGGCCTTGGGTTGTACTGTCTGCTGCTTATCTAGTTCTTGCTGTTGCTAGGGGTGAAAGGATATTCTAAGGCAGCATGAGCTGATTTAGCATGTTCCTGGAACAGGAGGACGTGTTCAGGCTAATGTACAGAATGGAGTCTTTTTCTTGGTCCTACATGACTAGTTTTCATCTTTTTAGATGGGTCTGGTAAAAGGAGATGGGGATAGGGTTCATTTGATTCAATATTTAGTAATTCTTATCATGACTAATTGCAACTGTCACAACAATAAAGATGGAAGTTGTGCAACCAAAAGGGAGAAGTAGTTAATCTTACATTTCAGGAAGAGAAGATCCTAGGAATATCAAGAGAGAAGTACATGAGTGGAACATGGGACCCTAACCAAAGAAGCAACAACACCAGAGATGGAGGCAGGAGTGACCGCATGGAGAGATAGTGCAGTTTAAGACTCTAGACTCATGGAAAGAGAAAGGCTGTGTGCTAGCAGCCATGAGGTGGTCTTGCAGAATGTTCCCCTTGGTTGTTTAAATGATTGTATATCCCTGCATGTTTCTGTGTACATCAGAAACAAACAAACAGAGGGAATAGAGGCAAATACTGTTAGCAGTCAAGAGATCAGACGACGTATTGCACTGGGCAAATCTGCTGCACAGGAACTTTTTAAAGTATTGAAGAGCAGAGATGTCAGCTTGAGGACTAGGGTGCGCCTGACCCAGGCCATTGTGTTTTCAATAGCCTCATATGGATGCGAAAGCTGGACAGTGAATAAAGAGGATCGTAGAAGAATTGATGCCTTTGAGTTGTGGTGTTGGAGGAGAATACTGAGGGTGCCATGGACTGCCAAAAGAACCAATAGATCTGTTTTGGAAGAAGTGCAGCCAGAGTGCTCCTTGGAGGCCAGGATGGCTAAGCTTCGTCTCTCCTATTTTGGACATGTAGTCCGGAGGAAACAATCATTGGAGAAGGATGTCATGCTGGGTAGGGTGGAGGGTCAGAGAAAAAGAGGAAGACTTCCAACGAGATGGATCGGCCAGGTGGCATCATTGATGGACTCAGGGGTGGCAGCGGTGGTGAGGTTGGTCCAGGATCGAACATTGTTTCATTCTGCTGTGCATGGAGTCGCTATGAGTCGGTTCCGACTCGATGGCACCTGACAACAACAACAACAACAACTGTTAGCATATGATTCATGAAGGTGACTGCAATCATTTCAATGAAAACAAATACGACTGGTTGAGTGCAAAACCAATGTTCTCTTGTGTAAACCATCACTCAATTCACAATGAAAGCTTTAGGAAAAAAAAATAAAAAAAGATGTTCATCTTCATTGATGGCACAGGGAAGATTTTCAAAGCCAGCTGATTATTTATTAAAGTAGATAAATATTAACTTCAGATACACATTAGACATTTTTATTTCTTGACTTCTCATCTTGAGATTCCTGTGTCTTTTCTTCAAGATTTGGTACAGTCCAAAATGCATGATGTCATATTATCTACTGTCAGAGCCCATCTCATTGATAAATCACAGCCCAGACACAAGCATTCAAGCTACACTGTGTTCAGGGCACCCAGAAAGTATCCAGCCAATTCCTCAAACTATCCCTGACAAACAAGCAGACATAGAACCTTACAAAATCCAACAGCACTTTTTCCCTAAGTATTTATTTAAGTGACTGGAAAAAAAAAAACATAACCTGTTTCCTTCTTTTTCTTCCTTCCTCCCTCCATCTCTTTCTCTCTTGCTCTTTCTTTCTTTCATCTTTCTTTCTTCTTTTCTTCTCCCACTGTCTCCCACCTTCTTTATTAACAGTCACCTTATAAAAGGTAATGTTTTATCATACATTAAATGCTAGAGCGTATGTGGAAATACTACAACCCTCCTACACTGCTGGTGGGACTGTAATATGGTGCAACAGCTGGAAGAGGTACATATATGTGCCCATACCAAAGAGAGGTGACCCAATGAAATGTGAAAATCATCAAACAATACCATTAATCTCACATGCAAGTAAAAATTTTCCTGAAGGAAATTTTTTAAATGTCTGCAAAGGTTTATCAACAGAGAACTGACAAAAATTCAAACCAGATTCAGAAAAAGATGTGGATCTAGGGACATCATTTCTCACGTCAGACGAATTTTTACTGAAAGCAGGAAACAATCAAAAAGTTTATTTGTGCTTTATTGACCATGCAAAGAGTTTCTACTCTTTGGATCAAGGCAAGCTATGGATATTAGGAAGAACTGCTATTCCAGAACATTTAATTATGCTCATGAGGAACCTGTATATATACTAATAGGCAGTTTATATAGCAGAAGTGTTCAAGGGGATATTAAATGTTTTAAAATCAGGAAAGTTATGTGCCAGGGTTGCATTCTTTCACTATACTTGTTCAAAACTATTTGCTGAACAACTAATCTGAAAAATTGGATCATATGAAGAACAATGTGGCATCAGGACTGGATTAAGACTTATTAACAACCTGTGATATGCAGGTTGAAATAACCTTGTTTGCTGAAAGTGAAGAGGACTTAAAATACTTACCGATGACAGTCAAAGATCTCTAGTACTGGTTGAACCTCACTGTAACAGAAACCAAAATCCTCATAACTGGACCAATAGATAACATCATGATAAGTAGAGAAAAGTTTGAAGATGTCAAAGACTCCATCCATATTGCTAAGATCTAGTATCAATACTCATGCAAGCAGCAGCCAAAAGTTCAAATGCATCAGACAAATCTGTTGCAGAAGACCTCTTTAAAGTCTTCAACAGAAAATATATCAGTTGGAAAACTAAAGTGTGCGTAATCCTTGCCATGGCATTTTCAGTAGCCTCATATACATGTGAAAATTTGACATTTAATAACAAAGACCATAGAAGAATTGATGCACTTGAATTTTGATGTTGGAGAAGAATATTGAAAATACCATCGGCTGACAAAAAAACAAGCAAGTCTGTATGGGCAGTACAGTTAGCGTGTTCCTTAGAAACCAAGATGGTGAGACTTCATCTCTCATACATCAGATATGCATTCAGGAGGAAACTGTCCCTGGAGAAGGAAGTCATGCTTTGAAAAGTGGAGCGTCATCAAGAAAGAGAAAGACCCACAATGAGATGGATTGGCACAGTGGCCATAGCAATGGACTCAAAGGTAACAACAGTTGTGATGATAGTGCAGGCCTGGGCAGTGTTTCATCCTTTTGTGCATAGGGACGATATGAGTTGGAACCAACTGGATAGTACCTAACAGCAACAGAAATTGATAATTAGAATATAGTAAACTTTGAAGTATAATTCAAAATTCACTTCAGGAAAAAAATCAAGGCCGAAGCAGGCAGGGGTAGATTTGTGCCACTTAATCTCATTAGTGGTTTCCACCAGTTCTATTTGTACCCCTTTGTAAGTCAACTTCAATAGTATTTCATCATCACTAAGCCTAAGAAATAAGACAAAATATCTGAAGTATGAGAGATGAAGTCTCACCATCCTGGCTTCTAAGGAACATTTTGGCTCTACTTCTTCCAACACAGATTTGTTTGTTTTTTTTTTTTTGGTGGTTCATGGTCCTTTAGTATTCTCCTCCAACACCAAAACTCAAAGGTATTCATTCCTCTATGGTCTTCTATATTCATTGTCCAACCTTTACATGCATCTGTGGTTATTAAAAATACCATGGCTTGGATCAGTTACACCTTAGTCCTCAAACTGACATTTTTGCTCTTAACTAAAAATAGAGACTATCTAAATTATTAAATATGGAAAAGATATAATGTGACCTATGTGTATTCTTATATATAACTATTTTCTATTCTAAAGAGAGAGATTTAGGGTATTGAATTCTTACATCTAACTGACTCTGTGTCTCTGCAGTGATGGTGAGGGTTATATGCTGTGGAGTTGCTGAGTGACTCATAATTTTCCAGATCATTGCACTTGACAACGTTAGCAAGAAAGGATTAATACATTTTAATCATTATTGATTTATTTTTCTTCTTATTCTTGTAGCTTGACTAAAATTTTCAGTCTTCAACAATTTTCTCTCCACTTGGTTAATTTAAACAAATCATATAGTCCTGGAGCCTATGAATCTTTCCAGAAACTAAGAATCTCTTAAGGTTCTTTGGAATGTAGTTTAACGTGCACAGTTTCTTCAGTTTTCTTTCCCTTCATTGTGTTTCCTTATATGTTAATCTGCTAAAGTATAGTTTGATCATGTTTTTTGAAATAATGGAAAAGTAGAAAGAGAAGCCAGATAGAGTCATATCAGAATGTTTAGTTATCTATACAGTTCCAGAACAATTTAAGCAAATCAGGTAGAAAACTATTTCTCAAGGGATAAAAATATTTCATAATTAGAGATATTTTAAAAAGGTAAACATCATATTTTATCAAAAGCTCATTATTTGATTTTAATCTCAAATATAATTAACTTTCCATTTTCACCCACTGTACCTGAGAACTAATGTTATCCCTTTCACAGCAAATGGTAGTGGTAGCTGGACACCATCTAGTTCTTCTGATCTCAGAGTCATGGTGACTAATGTTCAGATATTCTGCTGGTCCATTGGACTAGTTTATTCCAAGCCTATTCAAACTTTAATCACACTTATTTTTCCACACAGAGAGATCAATGGTTGCACTTTATGAGGCTACTTTGAGGATTAAGATTTCTGTCACTACTCACCATAGTAGTGTGCAGAACATTGCCTTTGGGAACTATGGTATACCAATTGACCATGGTGTTCCCTGAGAATATGGAACCCTTAGACCCTGCAACTAATTGCCTTAAGATATTTGATACTATCTAAACATTTTTTTCATCATTTTGGTCCCTATTTTCTCCACCATATTCATAGCTATGTAAAAGAGATTGTCCCATGATTTCTGCATTCTGTTGGGTAACCTCTCTTTGGAATGAGTACAAATATGAATCTCTTCCAATCAGTCAGCCAGATATTTATCTTCCAAATTTCTTGGTAGAGATGAGTGAGTGCCTCCTGTGCTGCCTCACTTTCCTGAAAGATTTCAATTTTTATTCCATCAATTTTTGGTGCCTTGTTCTTTGCCAGTTCCTTCAATGCACCTTGGATTTCCTCCATAAGTATCATTGGCTCTTGATCATATGCTATCTCTTGAAATGGTTGAACATTAACCATTTCCTTTTGGTATGGTGACTCTGTGTATCCCTTCCATCGTCTCTTGATGCTTCCTGCATCATTCACTAATTTGCCCAGAGACTCTTTCAATAATGAAAGTTGAGGCTTGAATTTTTTCTTCAGTTCCCCCAGCTTGACAAATGCTGAGAGTGTTATTCCTTTTTGGTTTTCTGATTCCAGATCTTTGAACATTTTGTTGTAATATTTGACTTTATCTTCTTGAGCTGATCTTTGACATTTTCTGTTCAGCTCTTGGACCTCCTCGTTTCTTCCACTTGCTTTAGCATCTGTATGCTGGAGAGCAAGTTTCAGT
>NW_006408882.1:355695-361004 GCF_000296735.1 Chrysochloris asiatica
TTAGCAAAACTTTGCTCGCTTGAGATATCAAAGAGATTGTCCAATGATTTCCGCATTCCGTTGGGTCACCTCTCTTTGGAATGGGCATAAACATTGATCTTTTCCAATCAGTCGGCCAGACAGTTGTCTTCCAAATTTCTTGGCAGAGATGAGTGAGTGCCTCCTGTGCCGCCTCACTTTCCTGAAAGATTTAGTCATCTCTTATGCTGTCTAAAGAATGTATTTGAAATACATTCAATGAAATGAACAAATCATTGATTTTGCAGAATTCTATCATGCGTTCTCCAGCATCAATTCTATCACCAATGCCTATTTTACAACTAGTGATCCTTCCTATTTGCTCCTAACCTTTGCATTTCAATCCCCAGTAATGATCAATACATCTTGATTACATGTTTGATCAATTTCAGATTGAAGAAGTTGGTTGAATTCTTCTATTTCATCCTCGCTGGCTTTAGTGGTTGGTGTGTAAATTTGAATAACAGTGGTATTAATTGGGCTTCCCTATAGGCACATGGATATTATCCTATCACAGACAGTGTTGTACCTCATGACTGATCTGGATATGCTCTTTTTGATGATAAAAGTAACACCATTCCTCTTCAATTTGTCATTTCCATCATAGTAAACCATGTAGTTATCAGATTCAAAATCGCCAATACCTGTCCATTTCAGCTCACTAATGCCTAAGATAACTATGTTTATGCACTCCATTTCATTTTTGATAACTTCCAATTTTCCCAGATTTATACTTTGTACATTCCATGTTCTGATTTTTAATGGATGTTTACAGCTATTTCTCTTCATTTTGAGTTGTGCCCCATCAGCCAATGGAGGTCCTGCGGACTTTTCGCCCATGAGCTTTACTCCATTTGCATTATCATGGTCAACTCTAGTTTGAGGAGGCAGGTCTTCCCCAGTCGCATTTTGAGTGCCTTCCAACCTGAGGGGCTCATTTTCCGGCACTATATCTGATAGTGTGTCTCTGCTATTCATAAGGTTTTCAGTGACTAAAGATTCAGAAGTAGTTCATCACTTTTTCTTCGTAGTCTTTGTTTGGATACCCATCTGAAACCTGTCCACCATGGGTGGCCCTGCTGGTTATTTAAAATACTGGTGGCATAGCTTTCCGAATCACAGCAACTCATAAGCCACCATATTAAGACAAACTGACAGACAAGTGGTGGTCGTTTGGTTTTAAGTAGAAACTGTCACTTTAATGATGGATATCTTGCCTCCAAAATGCAAAATTCAAAGAGGACCCCCCAGGGGCCAGATGCAATCACTTATCCTTCACTTTCATAGTTATGTCTTGCCATGTCCTATACCACTGAACTCCTAGAAATTCCACCAGGATGGAAGGCACCTGAATTTTTATTGGATTAAATTCTTACTCCCTTGCATGAAGAATTTTGCTAATAACTCAGAAGTCATTGTTTCCTCACTAAGTCCAATCAGCATAATGCCATCAATGTAACGGACTAGTGTGATGTCTTATGTCAGTGAAAGGCAATCAAGGTCCCAGCAGACTAAATTATGACTTAGTGGTGCAGATTTAATATATGTCTGCAATAGAACAGTGAATGCACTGTAGCCAATGTTATAAGTTCACTTGAGTATTCTGATTCATATAGTAATCAGACATTCTGATTGCTACTTTGATTCTGCTGTCCATTTTGGTAACCTCACCAACCTTGTCTTTTTCAGTTAAATGCTGCCACTTGACCTTTACCACCACATGGTCCTATCAGCTTCATTGTAGTTAGGCATCTTAATTCAATTAAGGAAGTTCACACTGTCAAATCTGACTTGCATAAAATGGCAATCACAACAGTCTTCAGTTATAGAACTCCCTTCACAAATTTGTTCCTCACTACCGACTCCATGGTACTTAACAACAACAACAACTGTGGTAAAAATTGTGACCTCTGGGCACTCCATATGTGGGTTTATGGGTCTATCCTGATAAATCCACTCTAACATGCCAATTTCCCAAAGTCTTTGGATTCCTTCCTCTAAAGAATACAAAGGCAGATCTGGTACTTCAGTTTGACTGCCAACATGCAACCCTTGCTTCCGTGAACCAACCAAACAATTAGATCCTATCCTAACCTCTTGATTTGAAAAAACTGAATGAAGAATCTGTGTTTATTGGGCCCATATCAATAAATTCAGACTGATCCAACGTTAAGCTCCTTGCACCATTTTCCCACACCCTTACTAGCATGCTTATACAGATTCTCCAGGTTTCTGTTTCTACATATTAGAAAATTCAAGCATTTATTTTGGAGTATAGAGTACTTCCTTTTAAACATATATATATAAACAGTAAGCATATGGAGGAAGTGGGACTAGTGCTGTTACACTCTGGTGATTACACTCAATTCTATGAAATAAAATTTGTATGAAATGTTTAATAGGCAACTAATTCACTCCTCAAACTCACCCAAATAACAATAAAAAGTTCAAAGAAAATAAAGAGTATCTTTGAGGCTACTGTCTTGGCTTTTGTCCAGGATGTAAAGCTTTAGTCGATTTTCAAAATCAAACTCTGCTTTAGTGACCTCATTTTTTTCTTTTTAATGTTTTATTGTGAATTATGTGATAGTTTACATGGGAGAACATTAGTTTTACATTCATCCTATCTTATACTGTTTCATTGCCATGGTTACAATCCCTTTCATGCATCATCACTTAGCCAAAGGGTATATACCATACAACCCTGCCTCCCGGTCATCAGCACACAGCCCCTCTCTCTCTCTGGGTCTAAAATCCCCAGCTGCTCCATCTCTACATGTCATCATCTCTGTTTCCATCTCTATTGTCACTACTTCTCAGGGTAGGGTCCCGTTCTCTGCTCTTCTCCCTTGATGGTCCCAAGGACCTCTGCTCCTAGACTGCAAAGTATATCACTCCCATCCTTGCTACAAAATGTCTACTTTTACATTTCCAACCCTCACAATCAGTCCTGATAACAATTATTCACCATTGTATCACAAGAGACCTATCTGCATTTTCTTTCATCAG
This sequence comes from Chrysochloris asiatica, assembly GCF_000296735.1. Classification (NCBI taxonomy): domain Eukaryota; kingdom Metazoa; phylum Chordata; class Mammalia; order Afrosoricida; family Chrysochloridae; genus Chrysochloris; species Chrysochloris asiatica. The sequence continues at coordinate 358,723 of NW_006408882.1, forward strand.
CTCTGCCCAGACAGATTGGATACTACTCTGTGGAGATTCTACCTTCCTCCACATCCTCTGGCTCTAGGTTCCCTCTTGAAAGCTTGTAAGTTAGTCACTTCTTGTCTTTGTAGGCCCTCCCCCCCCCCCCCATTTTGGGTGGCCAGTGTCCAAGTTGCCCATCCCTATCTACTCTATGTATGGAGGGGGTGGGAATGATCCTTGCTATAAAGATTTATTCCCTCTTTTGAGCTACTGCATCCATAGGTGTGGGTCACGTTCATCAAATTCTATCAGATTACTCTTTTTTTTTCCTCTTCTTTCTTCTTCTAGTTGAGCTCCGATCATCCAGTCATTGAAGCCAGGTCAAGTGGGTATTATCTGCAAGTGTGAGTGTTCTTGTGCATATGCCCTCTCTTCTTATCAGCCTGACTTTTCACTGTCCACTCTAGTACTCAGTGGCTATGTCACTGACTCTGGGTCCTAGAGTCCCCAGGTCTTGTCACACTGCTGGCCAGCCAAGTCTCCACCCGGGTTCACAGGAGTCTATTATGGGTGACAAACATGGTCATCAATCAGATTGTTTATTCCCATTGAGTCTTAGTCTTGGAAGGGGGTTTACCCTGAGGGGACTTGACCCCTTGCCTTGAAATCTCCTGGGCAAGCAGCTTGCTTGTTCTTGTAGTAACCAGTCGGTCTGCTATATTGTTTTGTATTTTACCCGTTGGTCTTTCTTTCAAGAAGTATCTTCTGTTCTTCTAGCCACTCCAGGCTGGTCTGCCCATCCTTTCAAGTGGAAATTTCCCACCTCAGAAGATTCTGGATGCTGTTCAGGAGTCCACCTATGGTCTTATGTAATGCAGAGGCTCCGCAGGAAGCATCCTTCACTGGGTACATTGTAGCCCCATTTTAGGTATTCCAATGAGGCTTTCTACTCCCCTAAGGATTTACACCCTCGGAAACCCTGTACAGGGTTGCTATGGGTCAGAACCGACTCGACGGCACTTAACAACAACAACAATCAGTTATAAGGCAGAACACAGATTTACACACTTTCTATGGTAATATTTCTGGCTATTCCTTTCTCTCCATCTCCAGTGTCTATTTTATAATGTTATGCAAGGGAAACCAAGATTCAACAGATAGCCAAACATCTTAACATGATTTCCCCCCCTTTCCTCATTCCAACCATGTCTCAATCCCTGTATCCCAGAGCCCTGCTGTTTCAAGGTTGTGGGTACATCATTCTTTACCTCTGTCCCACTTAGCCCATGCAAACCTGCCTAATTTTTCTCCTATCCGCTTTATTCTTCCATTTCCCTTCCCCTTCTTTCATGTTGCCCCCCTCCCCCACACACAAACTATGTTGTGTCTATTTCCTGCCCAGTGCTCCATCTTCCACTCCCTCCCCTAATCCCTCCCCTCACATCCCAGTAACCAGCAAAGAATGCCCCCCCCCCCTTTAGTATGGGTTCTTTTTCTTAGTCTTTTGCAGTAGTGGTCCTATGCAGTATTTTTCCTTTTGTTACTGACTAATTTCACTCAACATAATGTCCTCAAGATTCATCCATGTTATGCCGTGGCTTGCCACTTCCTTATTATTCTTCAAAGTAGCATAATACTCCATTGTGTGTATGTACCACAATTTGTTTATCCATTCTTCAGTTGATAGGCACTTTAGCTGTCTCCATCCTTTTGCTATTGTAAATAGTGCTGCTATGAACATGGTGTGTATATATCTACTTGTGTTGTGGCTCATATTTCTTGTGGGTAAATACCAAGTAGAGGAATTTCTGGATCATAAGGTATTTCTATTTCCAACCTTCTGAGGAAATACCATATTGCTTTCCAGAGATGTTGGACCATTTTGTAATCCCACCAGCAATGCAGGAGTGTCCCAGCCTCTCCACATCCTGGCCAGCATTTATTATCCTCTATTATTATTATTTTTTTAATCTTTGCTGGTATGAGATGGTATCTCATTGTTGTTTTGATTTGCATCTCTCTAATAGCTAGTGATCATGAACATTTCTTCATATGTTTGTTGGCTGCCTGAATCTCTTCCTTGTTGAAGTGTCTGTTCATGTCCTGTGCCCATTTTTAAATTGGGTTATTTGTCTTTTTCTCGTAGAGGTGTTGTAGTTTCCTATATATTTTAGAAATAAGTCCCTTGTCTGATGTGTCATTGCAAAAGATTTTTTCCCATTCTTTGGGTTCCCTTTTTACTCTTCTGGTGAAGTCTTTTGATGCACATAAGTTTTTAATTTTTAGTATGTCCCAATCATCTATTTTGTCTACTTTTG
>NW_006408882.1:362305-364018 GCF_000296735.1 Chrysochloris asiatica
CATTGAAAGTAATGCAGGCTGTTGGTTTTGTATATATGCTCTTACTTGTGTTGAGGAATTTCCCTTCAATTCCTACTTTATTGAGTGTTTTTATCAGGAATGGATGTTGGATTTTTTCAAATGCCTTTTCTGTATCGATCAATATGATCATGTGGTTCTTTTCTTTTTTCTTATTTATATTGTGGATAACATTTTGATGTGTTGCTGGATTCTGTTGGCTAGTATTTTGTTGAGAATTTTTGCATCTATGTTCATGAGGGATAGTGTTCTCTTTTTTAAGGAAATCAACCATTGTAACTTCCATCACATAATTATTGAACTCTGAAGAAGCTTAAGGTAATTCAGACAGTTTAATAGAACCAAACCTTGGATAAAGTCTAAATATAATGCTTTATTTTTTTAATTTTTTTTTTATAGCTGCCATAGTGGTCATAGTTCCCCTTGTGACATGATACACTGTCATGATTTCTGAATGGTACATAAAGCTTCATGATTTTTACTTTATTGAACCAGCCATGATGTCTTACCTGCCTAACTTCACTGTTTTTATGGAAGGGAAGATTTACTAAGTTCTCAAGTGCTGAATATTACTTATCTTTGAACCTTTCAGACTTCCTAACACCAACTAGTGGAACAACTTTGAACAAGTAGAGATTTTATAAAACTCAGACTGATCATTTGACAAAAAAGGACAATAATATTTCAAAATGTAAAGCGCTTTGTAATGAGTGAATGAAAATGGCTTGTAAAATATAAAACATGATACAATGTTTCACTATCAGTACTGTTATTGCCCATCTCAATGTCTAGTGAAGATATCTCTGTATAAAAAGTATTAGGCTATCCTGCGGTTTTTATGGTTGAAGATCTAATACTTTGAAAAAGATCCCATAGGTGTAGGATATCTGGTTTCCATTTAGTATAAGGATTTCTTATATGCTATCTAATGCAAAAATTGGATTGTATTAATATAGTTTTTGAACTTGATACATAAAAAATATACTGAATTTTTTTAAAAAATAGTTTTTAAATAGCTGGCTTTTTTTTGTTATTTTGACTTGAGTGAAGGTTTATAGATCAGATCATCAGTTTTACATTCAACAAACCATATACTTCATTACAATGATTGCATTCCCTTCCATGTATCATCTATCAACAATATTTACCTCTACTCTGTTTCAATATTGCTTTCCTCCCCACTATTTCTGCTTAAATATAATATTGAGCTCCAACCTGAATTTACAAACATCTCAAAAAAAGACTTGACACACGTAACATTAATGAGTAAAAAACACACAAGTTGTGGGTCACATCAATAAGCTTAAACATGAAGAAAACAAAATGTAACTAAACAGATGAGTAAGAAAGAAACAGCCAAAATGTATGTCAAAAGTAAAAACTGAACAAGTAAGAAAACTGAACAGAAGATGTCAAAAGATGACTTGAGAAGAAAGAGAAAGTATTACGAGGAACTGTGTAAAAAGGGGTTATTAGAAAATTAAAAGGGAAGAACATGCTTTTTGCTTCTCAAGCTTAAAGAAATGCAGAAATAATTCAAGCCTTTAGTTCGATTATTGGAGACCTAGTGTGGCACTGTGTTTTAATATGCTGGACTACAAAGTCGGTTTGAACTGCAAGCTCAGTGGTTCAGGTTCACCAGCCACTCCTAGGAAGCCCTATACCTGTTTAACAGCACTTAACAACAACAAGTTG
>NW_006408882.1:391168-393761 GCF_000296735.1 Chrysochloris asiatica
ATGTAAACTATCACATAATTCACAATAAAACATTAAAAAAAAAGAAAAGAATTAACAGAAAAAGAAAAAAAAATCATATTTTATTTTTTCTATAACAATAATCTTAATGATATGAAAGGACAGAGAAACTAAGTATTCAGATCAATCATCAGGAAAACTATGTTTCAGGGAACTATTAAACAACTTGGTGGTGCATAAGGCTTATCCTCAAGTTCTAATGTGAAGTTTTTTGGAAAATAAGGTCTTAAAAGATTTGTGTTGGTAAAAATTACAGCCAAAAACCTTCCTTGTGGTGGAGTGAATTATCTAATGTCTCTTCTAGCCATAGTCTGTAACTCCCACCTAACATTCCTGCCCTGCTAGTTCTGGGTAAGAAAATTTGGGGGATATATTTATTGGATGACATGATTCAGTCGTGGATGTTAGCAAAGTGAATTATAAATATAAAAACTTGAAATTCTATTTTGGATATCATCACAGAAGCAGGAACAGGGATTTCACTACCATCAAAGAATGTGACCCAGGAAGGGAGCACATCCTTTTGGGCCCTGACATCCCTGTGCATTGAATCTTCTTGACCCAGGGACAGAAAACTGTGACACTAGAGAGTGACAGAGAAGTAGCAGAAGGAGCAGCAGCAGAACCAAACACCAACCTGTGAGACAGAACAGTGGTCTTCCCAGTCCACAGAACTAGTAAAACTGAATGACTTTGGGCAAGAAGCTTATTTGTAGAGTGGAGTGCCTCCAGGCACATAAGTGTGGGAACTAGGTTTGCTGACCCATGGAGTTGGAACCGAGTGCCTACAGGTTGAGTCTTATGGTAGACTAATGTGTCCTTTGGACATTTATCAGCAGCTGACTGGAAAAGCTGTGTCATAAGCATTTTCTGTTAACGTCCCTAGTAAACTCCATAATTGTGAGTATTGTCTCTGAGACTGCACTTAACCACAATAACTTAACAAACCTCAGAACTGTTAAGAAAACAGATTTACCTTTGAAAGAAATCCCTGTAGAAAGAAAAATGACTGACACTATGAATTTTGAGCCAGCAGTTTGCTGTTGGGTGCATTTAGTCAGGAAATATCTCTGTCCATCAGAGAAAAAATAATTTTTAGGACTGAAAGTTAAAGGTAGCTGGCAGGCAGACAGTCTGGTATGTTCACTAGAGACCATCTGGGTCCACTTGAGTGAAAGTGGGGAGAATGCAACAATGAAGAAATCAATTGAAAGAAAAGAAGAGGAAGGACCTACTGGTATGATGTTTAGGTATTTGTGTGGACTGCTGAGCCCAAAAGCACTGACCTAGCCCAAGATGAGAGCGTGAGTTACTGAAGGTGTTAACTAATCTGAAGTGCAGGGAAGAATGTCTGGACTCCAAGGAGTGTGCTGAACCTAGATGAGAAGTAGAGTATATTGTGATGGAATGGTTGGTGCCATATTTTTGCAACCCTATAGGACAATTTGGCCCAGGATTAGACATTGTTTCGTTCTGCTGTGCATGGGGTTGCTACAAGTCAGTTCTGACTCGATGACACCTGACAACAACAACAACATGGGGCAATTTTCTGTGATCCATGGGGTTACATTAATTCATTCCTCATTCAAATCCTAGAACTTGTCATCAACTAAGTTTGCTACACATATTATATAATAATACTAGTTCCTCATTCTCAAACTATAAAAGCCCATCTTCCCATTTGACTTCCAATCTGTCTTGCCACCTATTTTTAGTATTGTTTGCACTATGGTCCCATAGAAATCTCAAGTCCTTTGACTCCACATTGGTTTCCCAATCAACCAACCCTTCTTAGAGTCTATCTTTATAGTACATCATGTCAACAACTGCTTGGCTAGTGTCCTATGTATGCTCACTCGTTTTGTTGTGCCAATACAAAACTGTGAAAACTTCAAGCATTTTCTAAATTCCAAAGACTCATTTTGTCTCTTTATTGCCATAAAATAAAAAGTAAAAGTTAGGGTTTGCCTATTGTTGGTACTTAACAACTTTTCTTCAAATAGAGGCTCTGTTCTTCAACAAGTCAAATATCTGTGTCAGTTAATGTCTTTTTGTGTGTCAGAACAAAGGTTATATTCAATATATTTAGCAACTTAGCAATCAAAACAGACATCATATACAAAGTTGGCAGCTGTTAAAATTGTTCAATATTAGCTGTCATTGCAAGCAATAGAAAACAACTTCAGAGGTAAAGAACAAAAAGAAAATTTAGGGAAGACAACATATTGGCTCACAGTCAAGAAAATAAGAAATGAATAATGAATTCCTTGGAAGCACAAGAACAAGAAGTCTACGAATCTTAGCAGCAAAAGATAGTCAATCTTCTTTCTAGGTACTACTTTAAAATGATTTAGTTCCATATACTTTCTGCTCTGCACTTCTTGTCCCAATGTTAATTGTTATTAAAATTTATCAAGAGGTAGAATTTGATTGACCCACATTGTATATGGCCCTCTCACGCACACTGTGAGATCCAATCATTGTATCACTGTGGCTAGTAAGATAGATTCCTATAATCGTTTCATACTCAGTCATAGCTTTGACATCGAAATTTAGAGACAGTATAGACATAAAA
>NW_006408882.1:397297-405133 GCF_000296735.1 Chrysochloris asiatica
TATATATATTCTAGTTCTTATAGCTTTTCTGTTTGTTTTCTTGCTCCACAATCCTTTCTTCCTATAATGACATGTACATGGTGTAGCTTGAATTTCCACCTCTATGTTGACTACTCAAACTGTAGTACAGATGCTTCTTTTTAGTTTCTGATTCACAAAACTCAACTACCAACCTGATATTTCAACTTGAGGTAATGTGGGGAAATTTCTCACAGTAAACTCAAATTTGGTATGTCCAAAACAGGCAATCATCTTTCGTCCCTGTCTCTTCTATTTCTCTGTGCCATTGTAGCCATATACAAGGTATCACCATCTACTCAGTAATACAATTCTACATTTTTGGAACATTCCTTGATTCAAATCCTCTCCCAGACTTCTACATATGTTGTACCAGCAAGTCATGGCCATTCTGTTCATCTACTCCCAGAGAAAGCTTTCATCATTTATCCTAATGTATTTTTCTGTAGCCTGCATCAACCATCTCCAACACAGCTTCACATTGCTGGTGGAAAGAAAAGGCTGCTTATAGGATAATTAATATGCAAACTCCTTAGCATGACAACCAAGATCACCCACCACTTATAGCCTTCTCTATCTAACCCCATCTGTTGCTAGTTGTAAAGCCACATCTAGAACACCAGCAATACCAGATGGTTCTGTTTGCAAAACATGGCACACTATGTGTTCCCCTATACAGAGAAACATCCTTGCTGTGTTCTGGCCAAATATCAGATCCATAGAAACATAGGTATTATAAAATGTATGTAGTTTTCTATTAGTAAGATTGGGTTTGTTTGTTTTTTACACAGTAATATATAACCAGAAATATTTTTTGTAATTTCCCCTAAGTCATAGGAGAGTACTTGTTATTGAGCATTGTTGTTGTTAGGCATCATCAAATTTATTTTGATTTGTAGAGACCCGATGTACAACAAAAAATATTACTCAGTTATGTACCATCCTCACATTCATTATTAAGTTTGTACCCATTGTTGCTTCCATTGTACAAATACATCTCGTTGGGAGTCTTCCTCTTTTTCGCTGACCTTCCATATTACCTAGCATGATATCCTTCTCCAGGGACTGGTCCTTCCTGATACTATGTCTGAAGAATGAGAGACAAAGTCTCACTATCCTGGCTTCCAAGGAGCATTCTAGTTATACTTCATCCTACACAAATTTGTTTATTCTTCTAGCAGTCTGTAGTACTTTTAATATTCTTCTCCAACACCATAACTTATACTCATCAATTCTTCTACTGTCTTCCTTATTCACTGTTCAACTTTCACATGCATATGCAGCTGTTGAAAATGCTATGGTTTGGGTCAGGAGCACTTTAATCCACAAAATGACATCTTTGCTCTTGAACACTTTAAACAGGTCTTGTGCAGCAGATTTACCTAATGCAATATGTCTATTAATCATTTTTGTTTTTGTTATTGTTAGGGGCCATAAAGATGGTACCAAGGCGTAGCAAACTATGTACAACAGAATGAAACACTACCCTGACCTGTGCCAACTTCACAATCATTGTTACACTTGAGCCCATTACTGCTGCAACTATGTCAATCCCTCTCTTTGGGAGCTGTCCTCTTTTTTTGCTGACCTTCCATTTTAGCAAGCATGCTGGCCTTCTCTAGGGACCAATCTCTCCTGAAGCTATGCCTGAAGTATGAGAGATGAAATATGGCTATCCTGGCTTCTGAGGAGCATTCTGGCTATACTTCTTTCAACACAGATTCATTTATTCTTCTGGCAGTCGTCGGTACTTTTAATGTTCTCCTCCATACCATAACTCAAATGCATCAATTCTTCTATTGTCCTCTTTATTCACTGTCCAACTTCCACATGCATATGAGGCTATTAAAAATTCCATAACTTGTGTCAGGCGAACCTTAGTCCTTAAACTGACATATTTGTTCTTAAACACTTTAAATAAAGAGGACTTGAGTAGCAGATTTGCCAAAAGCAATGCACCTTTTCATTTCTTACTGCTGCTTCCATGAGTATTGATGGTTGATCTGAGCAAAATGAAGTCTTTGACAATGTCAATCTTTTCTTCACTTATCTTGATGATATTTATTGGCCCAGTGGTAAGGATTTTTGTTTTCTTAACATTGAGGTACAACCCATACTGAAGGCTGTGGTCTTTTACCTTCAATAATAAATAATTTAAATCCTCTTTGTATCATGTGCATATCACAGGTTGTGAACGAGTCTTGTTCCAATTCTGATGCCATGTACTTCTTCACATAATCCAGTTTCTCTACATACATATTGATTAAATATGGTGGAAGAACACAACCCTGATGCATACTTTTCCTGATTTTAAACCATTTGGTGTTCCCTTATTCTGTTCAAACAACTGATTCTCGGTCTATGTATAGGTTCCTCATGATCACAATTAGCTGTTTCAGAATACTAATTTTCCGCAATGTTGCCTATTGGTCATGATCCACACAATCGAAAGTCTTTGTATAGTTAATAAAGCACAGGTCAACATCTTTATGGTATTTTCTGCTTTCAGCCAAGACACATCTAATGTCAGTAATGTCATTCCTCCTTCCACATCCTAGTCTGAATCCAGCTTGAGCCAATGCAGTCCTCTGTCAAAGTACTGTTGTTTTCATTTGTGGGTAATTTTAGCAAAATTTTTCTTGCTTGAATTATTAATGATACTATCCTATAATTTCCACATTCCATTGAATCACCTATCTTTGGAATGGGCACAAATATGGATCTGCTCTGAACATTTGGCCATATAGCTATTTTCCATATTGCTTGACATAAATGAGTATCTCCAGTGCTATATCATTTTGATAAAAGATTCAATTTGTATTCCATCAATCCCTAGAGCATTATTCCTTGCCACTGCCTTCAATATACATTGGACTTCTTCCTTCAATAATATTAGCTCTTAATCATATGCTAACTCTTGAAATGGTTGAACTCTGACTATTTCTTTTTGGTACAGTGACTATTCATTCCATCTTCTTTTCATGCTTTCTGCATCAAATATTTTGTTTGAAGAATCAATCCTTCAATATCATGAGCTGCAACTTCAGTTTTGTATTCAGGTCTTTCAGCTTGAGACATGCTGAGCATGTTCTTCCCCTTTGGTTTTCTCACTCCAGGTTTTGCACATATCATAATAATATTTGACTTGGTTTTCTTGAGCTGCCTTATGAAATTTTCTGTCTAGCTCTTTTACCTCCACATTTCTTCTATTTGCTTTAGCATATCTACATTGAAGAGTTGGTTTCAGAGTCTCTTCTGACATCCATTATGGTCTTTTCATTCTTTCTTGTTTTCTTAATGACATTTTGCTTTCTTCCTGTATGATGTTCTTGATGCCTTCTCACAATTCTTATGTTCTTAGGTCATTAGTGTGTAAGGCATGAAATCTGTTCTTGAAGCGATATCTAAATTTAGGTGGAATATGTTTCAAATTCACATTTTGGCTTTTATGAACTTGTTTGAATTTTCTTCAGCTTCAGCTTGCACTTACATATGAGCAGGTCTATTTCATAGTCTGCCCTGGCCTTGTTTTGGCTGATGATATGGACCTTTTCCACTGTTTCTTTCCACAGATGTAGTCACTTTGATTTCTGTATATTCCATATGGCGATGTCCATGTGAATGTTGTTGTTGTTATGTGCCGTGGAGTCAGTTCTGACTCATAGCAACCCTGCACAGGGTTTCCAAGGCTGTAAATCTTTATGGGAGCAGAAAACCTTATCTTTCTTCCACGGAACAGCTGGTAGTTTCGAACTGCTGACCCTGAGGTTAGCAGCCCAGTTCATAACCATTATGCTACCAGAGCTCCTTTCCATGTGTATAGTCATCTTTTATGTTGTTAAAAAAGATATTTGCAATGAAGAATCCATTGGTCTTGAAAAATTCTGTCATATGATCTTCAGCATCATTTCTATCACCAAGGCTGTATTTTCCAACTACTGATCCTTCCTCTTTACTTCCAATCTTTGCATTATCACCAGTAATTATCAATACATCTTGATTGAATGTTTGATCTACTTCAGACTGAAGAACTTGCTAGAATTCTTCAATTTCATTATCACTGGCTTTAGTGTTTGGTTTGTAGATTTGAATAATGTTTGTATTAATTGGTTTCCTTGTAAGCTTATGGATATTATTTTATTACAAACAGCATTGTACCTCAAGATAGATCTTGAAATATTCTTTTTGATGATAAATGTGATACCATTCCTCTTTAATTTGTCATTCCCAGCAAAATAAACCATATGATTGTCAGATACAAAATAACCAGTACTCATCCATGTCAACTCATTAATGCCTAGGATATTAATGTTTATGTGTTTCATTTCATTTTTGACAACTTCCAATTTTCCTAGATTCATAATTGATACATTCCATGTTCTGATTACTAATGGGTGTTTCCAGCTGTCTCTCCTCATTTTGAGTAGTGCCCCAATGCTAACGAAGGTCCTGAACATTTTCCTCTATTTGTGTCATTTTGGTCAACTCTAGTTTATGGAAGCAGTTCTTCCCTAGTTGTGTTTTGAGTTCCTTCCAAAATAAGTGGCTCATCTTCTGACACTATATCTAACAATATTTTGGTGCTCTTCATCATGTTTAAATATTCAGTGTTCTAGTGATATCTGTCCATGTTCCACTGCTATTCAGTGACTTAATATTCTACAGTTGTCTGTCTTTCCTTCTTCTTAGAATTTGTTAATCTGGAAGCTCATTTGAAATCTGTCCACCGTGGTTGATCCTGCTGGTATTTAAAATAACAGTGGCATAGTTTCCACAATCCCAGCAACATGCAAGCCACCACAGTATGACCAACTGACAGATGCATGGTGGCTATTGAGTATTCGCTGGGAAATACATTTTACCATTTTTCAAAATCTTACATTTTATCCTCTCTGGGATAAATACAAATTAAATAAAATCTGAGAACATACGTGGATTAAGATAATGTTTATTTACCTTTTTTGTCATTAAGCAGTTTTCTTTTCATGAATTATAAGGAGCTCTGGTAGCGTAGTGGTTACGAATCGGGCTGCGAACCTTAAGATCAGAAGTTCGAAACTACCAGCCGCTCTGAGGGAGAAAGATGAGGCTTTCTACTCCTGTAAAGATTTACACCCTTGGAAACCCTGTACAGGGTCGCTATGGGTCGGAACCGACTTGACGGCACTTAACAACAACAACAACAATACTACTATTTAGTGTAGATGATGGTGGTGGTAGATTGCCTTCAAGTTGGTTCTAATTTATATAGGTTTTCCAGGAAATCTCATCTTTCCCCGCTTGAGCTGCTAGTAGATTCAAACTCCTGACCTTGTGGCTAGCAGACCAATGCAGAACCACTATGCTACCAGCTCTCCTTTTAGAGTAGGTAGGAAACTTAATTCAGATCATAAGGGAAAAACTCCTAGAATCTCAGATGAAGTTAGACATTATAATTCAAAGACCACTATCTTTTCCCATGGTGGTTAATGGTTTTAAATGGCTTTTGTCTCACTTTTTAATTGGGTGAGAATAAAACATAAATCAAAATATCTGAAGATCATACAGTTGCATAATTGGTAAACCCAAGGGGAATAATAATAAAAAAATTAAAACAGTAGGACAGTTCATGCAATAACTACAAAACTAGTATTTATAGCTGTGTGCAGTAGAAGTATCATATAGTTAATGATGATTATCTGATCATGCTAACTGCAAACATTTTCCCCAATTAATATATAATAGTCAATAACCTATTGCTATTAAGTTAACTAGGAGCTCTGGTGCCACAGTGGTTAAGTACTTGACTGTTAACCAAAAGTCAGTGATTCAAACCCATTAGCCACTCTGCGGGAGACAGATGCAGTAGACTGCTTTCATAGAGATTTATGGCTTTGAACACTCTATAGAACAGTTCTTCTCTGAATAAGAATTATCTCAATATCATTGGGTGTTTAGGAACTCATGGTGACCCCATGTGTGTAAAATAGGACATTAGTGTTTTCAGTGTCTGAATTTTTTTAGAGGTAAATATCCAGGACTTTCTTCTAAGATGCCTCTGGATAGACTCAAACTTCCAACCTTCGCATTATCATGCAAACATGTTAACTGTTTTCACCAACCAAGTTAATGTTGTTGTTGTAAAGTGCCATTGAGTCGGTTCCGACCCATAGCGACCCTGTACAGGGTTTCAAAGGGTGTAAATCTTTACAGGAGTAGAAAGCCTCATCTTTCTCCCACAGAGCGGCTGGTAGTTTCGAACCGCTGACCTTAAGGTTCGCAGCCTGATTCGTAACCACTACACTACCAGAGCTCCAAGTTAATAGCCACCTTATATTTCAACATCAATCCATTAGAAAGAATGAGAATGATGGCGGGGGGAATCCTATAAAAAAAGGAAAACATAAAGCACTCAAGAATAGGCCTAGCAAAAATGTGCATAATTAATTAAGAAAACTATTTAAGTATATCAAATCAACTATGGATAACACTGAGGAAAATGTATTCCAGAACACTTAATTGTGCTCATGAGGAGCCTGTGTTTTAAACAAGAGACAGATGATAGAAAGGAACAAGGATATACTGAATGGCTTAAAATCAGGAAAGACGTAGGATAAGGTTGTATTCCTTCACAATATTTATTCAGTCTGTATACTAAGAAGATAATCTGAGAAGCTGGATTATATGAAGAAGAATGTGGCATCAGGATTGGAGGAGGATTCATTAACAACCTACAATATGAGATAATACAGTCTAGAAGAGGACTTAAATACTTACTGATGAAGATCAAAGACCACAATCTTCAGTATGGATTGCACCTCAATGTAAAGAAAACAAAAACCTTCACAAATGGACCGATAAATAACATCATGATAAATTGAGAAAAAACTGAAGCTGTCAAAGACGCCTTTTGCTTAGATCTGCAATCAGCACTAATGAAAGCAGGAGTTAAGAAATCAAACCATATGCTGTATTAGCTGAATCTGATGTAAAAGACCTCTTTCAAGTGTTAATGAGCGAAGATATCAGTTTGATGACTAAGATGCTCCTGACCCAAGCTATTGTATTTCAATTTCCTCATATATATGTGAAATTTGGACAAGGACCAAGGTATACTGTAAAAGAATCCAGGTATTTGAATTAATGCTGTTGGAGAAGAATCTTAAAAGTACCATTGACTGCCAGAAGAACAAACAAATCTGTCTTGGAAAAAGTACAAACAGAATACTCCTGAAAAACAAGAATGGTGAGATTGTGTCTCTTGTACTTCAAACATGTTATTAGGAGTCACCAGTTCCTGGAGTAATACATCATCTTGGTAAAGTGGAGGGTCAGTGACAAAGTGGAATAACCACAATGAGATGGATTGGCACAGTAGCAACATCAATGGCTCAAGAAGAACAATTATGAAGACAGTACAGGACTTAACAGTGTCTCCTGTTATGCAGAGGATCACTATGAATTGGAGGTGATGCAAAGCCAACAATAGCAGCACATCAAGTAAAACTTTAATAGTTTGTTTAATATGTAATTCTAACAATGATTAATTGTTTCAATGAATAGTAGGTAATACTTTGAGTAGGTTTTCAGGGATCATAGGTTATAATGAAGAACTCTTGGTGTGGTGCTGTAGGATCAGTCCGGGACTGCAACCATAAGGTCAGCAGTTCAAACCCACCAGCTGCTCTGTGGAAACCCTATACAGGGTCACTATGAGTCAGAATCAACTAGACCTCGATGACACTTGACCACAACAACAGTAAGGATATAATGAAGACAAAGTCCCCATTATCCCCATTAATTATTTTTTTTACCAAAACAAGTTCATGGTGCCATCGA
>NW_006408882.1:405893-407047 GCF_000296735.1 Chrysochloris asiatica
ACGTTTTTCTTCATATAACCCATCTCTTGGATTATTTTCTCAGAAAAGGTCAAAAGAAATTTAGAAATAAGCCACCCCAAATTAAATATTCACTATGAGACAAAGCACTGGATCAAAAAAGTCACTTTGAACCACAAGGTCAGTGGTTCAGACTCACCAGTTGCTCCTTGGAAACCCTATAACAGATTCACTATGAATTAGAATTAACTCAATGGCTCTAAACAACAACAATAATGATTAGAAATGAAATGTATAAAGTGTAAGTTTTCAACAAATTATTCTGCTTATATTTAAATCAATCAAATAGTTTACTTTTTGAAAATGTAGTAATCAGAGGGGGAAATAACAACCCAGGCAAATAGTTGTTTTTCAGTTTTACAGAAAAGAAAAAAAAAAAAAAAAAAAAAAAAAAAAAAAAAGCATTCACCTGTTTGGGAAGTGTTGGGTTCATTTAAAAAATGTTTTCATGGGTTTATATTTGGCCTAATGGTATGACCTTAATATTATTATGGTAATAAGCTACATTTGCTAAATATGTGCTGGAGATAATTATTGGTTACTTAGAATCTCGAGGCTCAGAGAAAAATGTTTAATCATATGCTGAATTGATGATAATTATGCACTTTTTAGAAGAAGTTATAATAATATGGATATGGATTTGTATTGAATCTTGGATTGAAAGATAACAGTAAGCTTCCCATAGATGGCAAAACATTTTGTCTTATTTGCAAGTCAGTCACATTTTTACCCCTGTTTTTTTAGCTGAGTTTATAGCCAGTATGGAAAAAAGACAGTATTTTCCAGTGTCTCTTGAAGTTATCCAAGAACCAGCTAACAATTCTTTAGCTAATGACTCACAAACAAAAGTCTTGTATTTAACTTTTTACAATAAGGTTTGTCCTCTCTTTTTACTTACTTGCACCTGATTGTTGTTAGGTACTGATGATTTGGTTCCAATTCATAGTGTCCCTAAGGAGCACTGGTAGAGTAGTGGGTACGAATTGGGCTGCTATCCTCAAGGTCAGCAGTTCGAAACTACCAGCTGTTCTGCGGGAGAAAGATGAGGCTTTCTGCTCCCATAGAGATTTACAGCATCGGAAACCCTGTACAGGGTCACTATGAGTTGGAACTGACTCCACAGCACATAAACAACA
>NW_006408882.1:408087-409285 GCF_000296735.1 Chrysochloris asiatica
CTTTCTGCATCATTCAATCCTACTAACTAGAAAACTTTGATCCTACTAAATAGAAAACTTTTTACACACATGGCAGAGAAAAAAACAATTATTGTATTTAAGTCACAGTTATTTTGAATTTAGTGTCAATTAAGCTGAACTTGAAGAGCTACTGTGGGATTGTAAGATAAACACTGAACTGCTAACCACAAAGTAGTTCAAACTCACCAGTCACTCCTCAGAAACTCTATACAGTGTCACTATGGTTCAGAATCAACTCAATGGCACTAATAACAACAACAACATGGAAATTAGTTACAAATAAAAATAATGAAAAAAATAAAGTTAAAAAAAAATAAACAATAGCAAAGCTACTTTTATGTTCAAACCAAACTAATTAATTGCCATGTACTTCATCTGACTCATGAAGACCCATGTTTTTCAGTGTCGATAAACTACGTGAGATGATGTTTTCAGGGAGTGTCATCATTTGGAACTAGATCACCAGACCTTTCTTCAGAAGTTTCCCTGGCTATATTTGAGCCATCATTCTTTTGGTTAAAAGCTGAATGCACCACCCAGCAAATTTGTTAAATAGTTGAGTGCACCGTGCACCATACAGGAACCTTGTATTCAAAACAACCTTGCAGTCCAGAGCATTAGCCCACACACAGTGCCACATTGTGGGTCAATTAAAAATGTCCAACCCATTTACACTTTTAAAAAAATGAAACAAAATCACATGTGAACAACAATGTCGACAGTTCGACCCCACCAGTTACTCTGTATAATCATTCTATACATCCTTTCCATCTTTTTGAAATGCTTTCTGCATCATTTAATAGTTTACCCAATGTTGTTAAGTGCTATCAAGGCCTTATGGACTCATGGTGATGTGATACACAAGAAAATGCAACACTAACCAGTCCTGTGCTAATCTCACAATAATTGTTATGCTTCAGCCCATTGCTGCTGCTACCGTGCCCATCCATCTCTTTTGGTGTCTTCCTCTTTTTCACTAATCCTCCTCATTATCAAACATGATGTCCTTCCCCAGGGACTGGCCTTTCCCGATAATATGCCTGAAGTATGAGAGGCAAAGTCTGGCTATCCTGGCTTCTAAGGAGTGTTTTGGTTGAACTTCTTTCTACACAGATTTGTTTATTCCTCTAGTAGTCCATGGTACTTTTAATATTTTCCTCCAACACCATAACTCAAA
>NW_006408882.1:409385-410377 GCF_000296735.1 Chrysochloris asiatica
AATGCAACACTAACCAGTCCTGTGCTAATCTCACAATAATTGTTATGCTTCAGCCCATTGCTGCTGCTACCGTGCCCATCCATCTCTTTTGGTGTCTTCCTCTTTTTCACTAATCCTCCTCATTATCAAACATGATGTCCTTCCCCAGGGACTGGCCTTTCCCGATAATATGCCTGAAGTATGAGAGGCAAAGTCTGGCTATCCTGGCTTCTAAGGAGTGTTTTGGTTGAACTTCTTTCTACACAGATTTGTTTATTCCTCTAGTAGTCCATGGTACTTTTAATATTTTCCTCCAACACCATAACTCAAACGCATTATAATTATTCTACAATCTTCCTTATTCATTGTCCAAATTTCACATGCATATGAGACTACTGAAAATACCATGGCTTGGGCCATTTACACCTTAGTCTCCAGACTGACATCTTTGCTCTTGAACACTTTAAAGAGGTCTTATACAGCAGATTTTCCTAAAGCAATACAGCCTTTGAGTTCTTGAATACTGTTTCCATGAATGTTGGTAGTTGATCCAAGAAAAATGAAGTATTTGACAACTTTGATGATCTTTTTCTCCGTATATCTTGATATTATTTATTGGTCCAGTGGTGGGGGGAGGGGTGTTCTGTTTTCTTTACATTAAGGTGCAACCCATAGAAAAAGCTATGGTCTTTGATATTCATCAGTAAATATTTTAAGTCCTCTTCATAGGTTGTATCATTTTAAAGTAAAGTTGTATCATCTGCATATCACATGTTGTTAATGAGTCTTCCTCCAATATTGATGCCATGCTCTTCTTATATAATTCAACTTCTCAGATTATTTATTCAGCATGAAGATACAATAAAAATGGTGAATGTTTTGACTTTATGACTTTAAATGATTTAGTGTCCCTTTGTTCTATTTGAACTACTGCCTCTTTGTGTATTATGTTGTTGTTTTTATTATGTGCCGTGGTGTCGGTTCCGACTCATAGTGACCCTGTACATGGTTTC
>NW_006408882.1:431203-437823 GCF_000296735.1 Chrysochloris asiatica
CTTTTTAAAGTGTTGAAGAGCAAAGATGTCAGCTTGAGGACTAAAGTGCGCCTGACCCAAGCCATGGTATTTTCAATAACCTCATATGCATGTGAAATCTGGCCAGTGAATAAGGAAGACGGTAGAAGAATTGATGACTTTGAGTTATGGTGTTGGAGAATATTGAAAGTGCCATGGGCTGCCAAAATAACCAATAGATTCATTTTGGAAGAAGTGCAGCCAGAGTGCTGCTTGGAGGCCAAGACGGCCAAACTTCTTCTCTCATACTTTGGACATATTGTCAGGATGGACTAGTCACTGGAGAAGGATATCATGTTTGCTAAGGTGGAGGGTCTGAGAAAAAGAAGAAGACCCCCATCAAGATGGATTGGCCAAGTGGCAGCATTGATTGGCTCAAGTGTGGCAACTGTAGTGAGGTTGGCCCAGGATCGGGCAGTGTTTCATTCTGCTGTGCATAAGGTCACTATGGGTCAGTACTGACTCGGTGACACCTAACAACAACAGTGATTAAATATTTAGATGTAGTCTGTCTCTCATTATTATTCTGTCTTCACCTGCAAACTCAGCTGAAACCTTTCTACCATGAGTGACCCTGCTGGTATTTAAAGCAGTATGGCACAGATTCCAGAATCACAGCAAAGTCACCCCAAACAGCAAACTGATTGACTTGTCATGGAAGGGATGTTTATAGGTGTCATTAATTGTAATTAGAAAACCAAAAATGAAGAACACACTCAGCATTTCACAAGTTGAAAGACTGAAGAAAAAATTCTAGGCATGACAACAAATATTGAATGATTGTATGGGCAAAAAATGGATTATGAAGAAATCATCAAGAGAAGATGGAAGGAATACACAGAGTCACAGTAACAAAAATAAATGTTGATGTTTAGCCATTTCAAGAGGTAGCATATGATCAAGAAAAAATGATACTAATGTAGATGTCCAAAGTTCACTGAAGGAATTGGCAAAGAACAAAGCTCCAGGAATTTATGAAATACAAGTTGAAATCCTTCAACAAACTGAGGCAGCACTGGAGACTCTCACTCATATATACCAAGAAATTTGGAAGTCAGCTACCTGTCCAACTGATTGGGAGAGAGCCATATTTGTGCTCATTCCAGAGTTAACCCAATGGAATGGGGGAAACTTTGGATTATCACATGCAAGTATAAGTTTGCAAAAAACAACTCAAAAATGTTCCCTACATTGGTAGGAAACTTCCAGAGCATCAAGGTAGATTCAGAAAAGTATGTGGAGAGAGGGATATCATTGCTGACATGTATTGGATCTTGGCTGAAAGCATAGAATACTAGAAAGAGGTTTAGCTGTGATTCTTAAACTAAGCAAAGGCTTTCAATTGTGTGGATCATGACAAGTTCATGAGGAACCTATGCATAGACCAAGAGACACAATTGTTAAAACAGAACAAGGGAACAATGAATGGTTTAAAATTAGGAAAGGTGTGTGTCAATGCTGTATTCTTTAACCATACTTATTCAATCTGTATGCTCAGCACATCATCAGGGAAGCTGGATTATATGAAAAAGGACCTGGCATCAAGATTGGAGGAAGACTCACTAACAACCTACAATATGAAGATGATACAACCTTCTGTATTGAAAGCAAAGAAGACTTAAAATACTTACTGATGAAGATTAAAGACCACAGCCTTTAGTATGATTTATACTTCAATGTAAAGAAAACAAAAATCCTCATTATTGGACCAATAAATAATATCATAATAAGTGGAGTAAAGATTGACGTTGTCAATAACTTCATTTTTCTCAGCTCAATCAGAAAACAGAAGATATACTGTATTAGACAAATCTGATGCACAAGAACTATTTAAAATGTTCCTAAGCAAAATGTCAGTTTGAGGATTAAGGTTTACCTAACCCAACCCATTGTATTTTCATTAGCCTGACAGGCATGTAAAAGTTTGACAATCTGTAAGGAAAACCATAGAAAAGCTGATGCATTTGAGTTATGTGTTACAGAATAATACTAAAAGTACCATGAACTACCAATAGAACAAACAAATCTATGTTTGAATAAGTACAGCCAGAATACTCCTTAGAAGCCAGGATGGCCAGATTTCATCTCTCATACTTTGGACATATTATCAGGAGTGACCAGTCTCTGGAAAAAGACATCATACTTGGTAAAGTGGATGGCCATCAAAAAAGAGAAAGACCCCAATGAAATGGATTGGGATAGAGTGGTAGCAGCAATGTGCTCAAGTGTAGCAATAATTGTGAGGTTGGCACAGCACTGGGAGTGTTTTGTTCTGTTGTGTATAATGTCTCTATGGGTTGGTACTAACTTGACAACACCTAACAACAGCAGCAACAATTATCATCCCCTGCAATATATAGATGACACAACTTTGTTTGCTCTAAATGAAGAAGACTTGATATAGTTACTGATGAAGATCAAAGATTTCAGCCTTCATTCAGTATACATTATCCATCAATGTAAAGAAAATTAAATTCTTTACAAATATCATTATGATATACAGAGAAAAGATTGAAGTTATGAAAGACAACACTTTCTTGGATCCACAATCAACACTCATAGAAGCAGCAGCCAACAAATCAATGTATAGTATTAGGCAAAGCTGACGCAAAAGATCTCTTTGGAGTTTTAAGAGCAAAGATGTCACTTGAGGACTAATGTGCACATCACCCAAGCCATTGAAGAATCATTGCATTTGACTAATGTATGGAATTGTGGTATTGTCAAAGAATACAGAAAGTACATGGACTGCCAGAAGAATACAGAAATCTGTCTTGGAAATAGTTTTGCCAGAATACTCTGAACAAGTATAGCTTGTACTTTGGAAATGTCAGGAAGAACCAATCCCTAGAGAAGAACCTTATGCCTGATAATGTTGTGGGTCAGAGAAATAGATGAAGATCCTAACAGGAATTGACACAGTGGCAGCAACAATTGTGAGGATGGTGCAGGACCAGTGTTTCATTCTGGTGTGCATAAGTCCTTATAAATCCAAGCTCAGTATAATCCCTTAGGGTAATCTCTTAGGCTGAAAATACAAATATGGTACTTGACACTAGATAGATGAAATGGAAAACAGCTTAGCCTTCTCATATACTCACCCCACAGGGAAAGAGGCCACTGCACACCATGCAGGATTACACCGGTGCTTATGAACAGGAAAGGTCAAATACCATCCCCTGAGCCTGCTTGACCTGGTGTTCTGTATTGTTGGTGATGGAGCTCCTCACTGCACATCTCCCTGATCCGCCATCAGTAACACCTAACAATAACAACAATCTGGTCCCATGTGTTCTCTGCCTGAGAAAAAAACCTTACTGTTATTTATCAGATAATCATCAAGTTTTATTAATAGTCAGTCATACTTATGTGTGCAAGGGTCTCTGTGTTAGCTTAAGAAAATTTCCATCTGTTGGTCTCTATTATTCTAACCTCAACTATGTTCCCAATACTTAATTCATGAGTCAGAAAAGATGATGCAACAGACCAAGACAGGACATATGTTTATTTCATACGTGGTGTTGTCTTTCCACTTGCACTCTAAGAGTGTCAACCTACTTCATCTTTTCCTCCTTACTCTCTCTGTGAATCCCAAAATACTTTAATAAATCATGTAATTTGAGTATATTAATTTGGTCTGAGCTTTTCAATTGTTCCATCCCAGGGAGTCTTGTCTAGTGGAACAACTGGAAACTATCATTGCATCAAGTACAGCTCCAATACAGAAACAATGTACTGTATTATTGACAGTTGAGGTGCTTGTCATATAGAATTTTTGTAGTTGTTGTTGCTAAATTCTATCGAATCAGTTCTGACTCATAGTGACCCTGTATAGGATTCTAAGGACCGGCTGGTAGATTTGAACTACCAGGTTTGAGGTTGAAACTGAACTTGTGATCCAGTGCTTATCCAAAAGGCCTCAAATAAAGGTCCAATATTTTATGTTCCTTGGGAAACTAGGAGGTCCTTAAATGGCCTCACTCTAAGTTCCCTTCTCTAGCCTGCTCCTTTGGATGTTGTAGTTGTTGTCATTGATAAGCGCCATCGAGTCGGTTCTGTCCCATAGCGACCCTGTATAGGGTTTCTGAGGAGCGACTGGTGAGCTTGAACTGCAAACCTTGCAGTTCAAATGGCCTTGCAGTCTGACACATTAACCCACTAGCACCACATCAGGACTCCGCTCCTTTGGATAAGGTCCTCTAAAGAAATGCATTTCAAGTTAATCCATGAGTAGCAAGCTTCAGTTGCCTGCTAGTTCAAATGAGCCAGTCACATATCCTGAAACAATACAGGAGCACTCCACCTCTTGATAATACAAAGTCTGACTCTGTAAGGCTCTAGTTGTTCACTGTTCCTGAATGTAACTGTTACAGCAGTTCTAAATTCTAGAGTGTTACAGCAGCTCTAGGACAATGAATATCACAGCACCTCTAGGCCCAAGAGTATCACAGCAGCTCTGGGTCTGAGAGTGTCACAGTAGCTCTAGGCCCGAGAGTATCACAACAGCTCTGGACCACAGAGTGTCACAGCAGCTCTGGACCACAGAGTGTCACAGCAGCTCTTGATCCATCATCAAAGAAACCAAAGCCACTAGGAGAGGTTAGACAAAGTTTCAGGTTTCTTAAGACAGCTGGCTCAGAGGAACTAACTTCTCCAAATTCTGAGCCCCGAACACAGGTCAGCACGGGCTTATATGGGGTCAGAATCAGGAAGCGAATAGGTTGTAGCCCTGTCTGAGGACAGGAGGGAAACCAGAAGATTAGTCCTGCTCAGCAACCTGATTGAAATAGTTGCTTGTCTCCTGGGCACAGAGGATTGGTCCCACTCAGTAACCTGATTAACATTCTAGCTTGTCTCCTGAGTGGGGAGGGTTGGTCCCACTCAGTAACCTGAACATTCTAGCTTGTTTCCTGGGCAGGGAGGAGGCAGTTAATATTTGACCTTTCCTGTTCATAACCACCGGTGTAATCCTGCATGGTGTGCAGTGTCCTCTTTCCCTGTGGGGTGAGTATATGTGAAGACTAAGCTATTTTCCATTTGATCTATCTAGTGTCAAGTATCGTATTTTCAGCCTAAGAGATTACCCTAAGGGATTACACTTAGACAGAAATCCCTCCCTTACCAATGTGATAGAGGAGGAGATGGATTATAGCAAAACTGAATATATAATTTTATTGATTTTTAATCCTTCATACTGAAAAATTTTATTCCATTACAATGTCTGATACTGGGGCATTTGATGTTCTGGACCTCATAAGGGAATTGGGTGGGCAGATGGATGCACTCATGTTTTTCACTTCATACTGTGCATAATCCTAATTCTGTTGTCTTCCACTGAACAGTTCATCTGTTTTGCTATTTGACACCTTAATAACAAGGGTGAGATGTGCTGACAAAGCTCTGATAAATTGTGCGGCACAGGTAATAAAAAGCTTTATTGTTATTGTCATTAAGTGCCATGAAGTTGGTTCCTGCTCATAGAAACCATGTACATGGTTTCTAAGGAGCAACTGATGAGTCTGAACTGACAGCTCTGTGGTTCAAAGTCCAGAAGAGACCCTACAACACCACACCAATAGTCCATTAAAAGCGTAGGAAGAGTTATTTGTATATTATTTAACACTCTAGTTGATCCCTATTTACTACAAATAACAGTTGATAGCTTATTGAACTCACTTTTTAAATCCTTATTTTACATTTCTGAGAGAAATCACACACAAAATTAGGCATCCCATGATCATTCTCATACATTGCCCTGGACGACAACCAGAACTACCTTTGGGATTTGCTCACCATTCTTTTTGGAAAACCTCTCTGGTCCTCATATGTGTTGTATAGTTAGTCAATAGTTTATAGCCTAGACAGTGGATGCCAGAAATATATATTCTTACTCAAAGACCTTGAGAATCAATTCTATTATGTTGTTATTGTTAGATGCCATCGAGTTGATATCGGCTCATAGCAACCCTATGTACAATAGAACGAAACACTGCCCAATCCTGGGCTAACCTCACAATTGTTGCTGCTCTTGAGCTCATTGATGCTGCCACTTTGTCAATCCATCTCAATGGGCATCTTCCTCTTTTTCTCTAACCCTCCATCTTACCAAATATGATATCCTTCTCCAGTGACGGGTCCCTCCAAACAATATGTCTGAAGTATGAGAGATGAAGTTTGCCAATCCTGGACACCAAAATGCACTCAGGATGCATTTTGTCCAACACAGATCTGTTGTTTCTTTTGGCAGCCCATGGCACTTTCAATATTCTCCTCCAACACCATAACTCAAAAGCATAAATTCTTCTGCGGTCTTCTATATTTGCTGTGCAGCTTTCACATGCATATAAATTTATTGAAAATACCATAGCTTGGGTCAGACACACCTTAGTCCTCAAGGTGACATCTTTACTCTTCATCACTTTAAAAAAGGTCTTGTGCAGCAGATTTACCTAATGCAATACATCCTTTGATTTTTTGACTGCTGCTTCCATGAATGTTAATGGTTGATCCAAGAAGAATGAAATCCTTGACAACTTCAATTTTTTCTGCATTTGTAAGAATGTTGTTTATTGGTCCAGTGGTGAGGATTCTTGTTTTCTTTA
>NW_006408882.1:446604-447624 GCF_000296735.1 Chrysochloris asiatica
CTCACCACTGGATCAATTGATAACATCAAGATAAATGGAGAAAATAATGAAGTGGTCAAAGACTTTCATCTTGCTTTAATCCACACTCCACATTCATGGAAGTTGTTGTAGTTAGGTGCCATCGAGTATGTACTGACTCATAGCGACCCCATGCACAACAGAACAAAACACTGCCCAATCCTGGGCCAACCTCACAGTTGCCATGCTTGAGCCCACTGATGCTGCCAATTTGCCAATCCATCTCATTGGGGGAGGGGGGGGGTCTTCCTCTTTTTCTCTGTAGCAGTTCTGAAATCAAATGGCATATTGTATTAGCAAATCTGCTGCACAAGAACTCTTCAGTGTGTTTCAGAATAAATATGTCAGTTGGCTCAGGTGTGACTGACCCAAGTCATGGTATTTTCAATAACCTCATATGCATGTGAAAGTTGGTTTGTGAATAATGAGGACCTTATTAGAATTGATGCATTTGAGTTACGGTGTTGGAGAAGACTATTAAAAGTACCATAAACCACCAAAAGAACAAACCAATCTGTGTTGGAAGAATTACAGTCAGAATGTTCCTTAGAAACCAGGGTGACCAAACTTCATGTCTCATATTTTGGACATATCATCAAGAGGCACCAATCCCTGGAGAAAGGCATCATGTTTTATAAATTGGAGGGTCAACAAAAAAAGAGCAAAAAATCCAGTGAGATAGATTTGCACAGTAGCAGTAGCAATGGGCTTAAGCATATCAATGATTATGAAGTTGCCACAGGACTGGGCAGTGTTTCCTTCTGTTGAGTGTAAGGTCCTTATGAGTCAGGACCAACAACAACAGCATATGCTTGTATATGTATGGTTGGATGTGTGTGCCATTGAGTCAATCCCAATTCATAGTGACCCAGTATAGGGTTTCCAAGGTGAGTCTTTACTGAAGCAGAAAGCCTCATCTTTCTCCTGCTTATATATGTGTATCATTGATGTTAAGTTCTGTTGAGTCATTTGTGACTCAAAGCAACCCTGTATGGGGTTTCC
>NW_006408882.1:447724-450889 GCF_000296735.1 Chrysochloris asiatica
CTGCTTCCATGAATGTTAATGGTTGATCCAAGAAGAATGAAATCCTTGACAACTTCAATTTTTTCTGCATTTGTAAGAATGTTGTTTATTGGTCCAGTGGTGAGGATTCTTGTTTTCTTTATATTGCGATGCAACCCATACCGAAGACTATGCTCTTGGATCTTCATTAGCAAATAGTTTAAGTCCTCTTCACTTTGAGCAAGCAAAGTTGTATCATCTGCATATCGCAGGTTGTTAATTAGTTTTTCTCCAATCTTGATGCCACGTTTTTCTTCATATAACCCATATTCTCAGATCATTTGCTCAGCATAAGTATGGTGAAAGAATACAACCCTGTCACACATTTTTCTTAATTTTAAATCATTCATGGTCCCCATGTTCTGTTCGAAAACTGCCTCTTGAGCCATGTACAGATTTTCCATGATCACAATAAAGAGTTCAAGAATATTCATACTTTGCAATATTGTCCATAGCTTGTCATGATCCACACATTTGAAAGCCTTTGTGTAGACAATAAAGCACAGGTAAACATCTTTCTGATATTCTCTGCTTTCAGCCAAGATCCACTGGACATCAGCAATGATATCCATTATTCCACAGCCTCTTTTGAATCTGTCTTGAACCTCTGGATGATCTCTGCTAATGTATACTTGCAGCTGTTCCTGTATAACCTTTTGTAAAACTTTACTCACATAGGAGGTCAAATATATTGTCCAATGATTTCTGCATTCTGTTGGGTCACCTCTCTTTGGAGTGGGCACAAATACAGATCTCTTCTAAAAATCAGCCAGATAGTTTCTTCCAAATTTCTTGGCAGAGATAAATGAGTGCTTCCAGTATCACCTCATGTTCTTGAATGATTTCAATTTTTAGTCCATCAATTCCTTGTGCCTTGTTCTTTGCCAATTCCTTCAATGTACTTGTACATCCTCCTTCACTATCATTGGCTCATGATCATATGCCACTTCTTGAAACAGTTGAACATCAACCATTTCCTCTTGGTACAATGACTGTGTGTATTCCTTCCATCTTCTTTTGATGTTTTCTGCATTGTTCAATAATTTTCCCAGAGAATCCTTCAACAACAAAAGTTGCAGCTTGAATTTTTTCTTCAGTTCTCCTAGCTAGAGAAGTGCTGAGCATGTTCTGCCCTTTTGGTTTTCTGACTCGAGATCTTTGCACATTTTGTTGTAATATCTGACTTTGTCTTCTCAAGCTTACCTTTTGTCTGTCAGTTTTTCACACTATGGTGGCTTGTGAGTTGCTGTGATTCTGGAAGCCATGCCACCAATATTTTAAATACCAGCAGGGACACCCATGTAGGACAAGTTTCAGATGACCTTCCAGATGAAGACAGATTTGGAAGAAGGAGTGATGACTACTTCCAAATATTTAGTCACTGAACACTTATGAATAGCAGAGAAACACTATCAGATACAGTGCCAGAAAATGAGCCCCTCAGGTTGAAATACACTTAATACGTGACTAAGGAAGAGCCGCCTCTTCAAAGTAGAGGTGACTGTGATGATGCAAATGAGCTAAAACCAAAGGGACTAAAGTTCATGGGACCTTCATTTGCTGCTGTGTCACAAAATGAAGAGATACAACTGTAAACATCCATTAATATTCAGAACATGGAATGTAGGAAGTATGAATCCCTGAAAATTGGAAATTGTCAAATATGAAATGAAACACATAAACATTGATATCTTAGGCATTAGTGAGCTGAAATGATTTTGTATTGGCCATTTTGAATCTGCCGACCACATGGTGTATTTACTATGACAGGAAAGACAAACTTAAGAGGAATTGGGTTGTATTCATTGTCAAAAAGAACATATCCAAATCAGTCATGAGGTAAAATGCTGTCTGTGATACGATAATATCCATGCACGTACAGGAAAGATCAGTTATTACCACTATTATTCAAATGTATTCACCAAATACTAAAGCTAGTGAGGATGAAATAGAAGAATTCTACCAATTTCTTCTATATGAAATTGATCAAATATGCAATCAAGATATAATAGATCATTACTGGTGATGGGAATGCAAAGGTTGGGAACAAAAAGGAAGGATCAGTAGTTGGAAAATATGGCCTTGGTGATTTAGAATTATTCTGGAGATTGCATGATAGAATTCTGCAAAATACATGATTTGTTTATTTCAAATACCTTCTTTAGACAGCATAAGAGACGATTATATACATGGACCTCACCAGATGGAATACGCAGAAATCAAACTGACTACATCTTCAGAAAGAGAAGATGGAAAAGTTCCATATCATCAGTCAAAACAAGGCCAAGGCGCAGATTGTGGAAGAGACCATCAGTTGCTCATATGCAAATTCAAACTGAAGCTGAAGAAAATGAAAACTAGTTCAGGAGATTCAAAATATGACTTTGTATATATTCCACCTGAATTTAAAGATCATCTGAAGAACAGATTTGATACATTAAGCACTAAAGACAGAAGACCAGAAGAGTTATGGGATTACATCACGGACATCATATACTAAAAAAGCAAAAAATCATTAAGAACACAAGAAAGAAAGAAAAGATCAAAATGGATGTCAGAACAAACACTCAAACTTGCTCTCCAGTGTAGAAATACTAAAGCAAATGGAAGAAATGAGGAGGTACAACAGCTGAACAAATCATTTCAAATGTCCGCTCAAGAAGACAAAGTCAAATATTACAAAAAAGTGTGCAAAGATCTGGAATCAGAAAACCAAAAAGGAAGAACTCTCTTAACATTTCTCAAGCTGGGGGAACTGAAGAAAAAATTCAAGCCTCAACTTTTGTTATTGAAGGATTATGAGGACAAATTAATGAATGATGCAGAAAGCATCAAATAAGATGGAAAGAATACACAGTGTCACTCTACCAAAAGGAAATGGTTGATGTTCAACCATTTCAAGAGGTAGCATATGATCAAAAGCCAATGATACTGAAGGAAGAAGTCTAAGGTGCATTGAAGGAATTGACAAAGAACAAGGCATGAGCAATTGATGGAATAAAAATTGAAATCTTTCAAAAAAGTGAGGCATCACAGGAGGTACTCACTCATCTATGCCAAGAAATTTGTGAGACAACTATCTGGCTCACTGATTGGAAGAGATCCTTATTTGTGCCCATTCCAAAGAGAGGTGACCCAATGCAATGC
>NW_006408882.1:458110-471011 GCF_000296735.1 Chrysochloris asiatica
TATGTCTTTGACAACTTTAAACTTTTCTCCATTTATCGTGATGTTATTTATTGGTCCAGTGGTGAGGATTTTTGTTTTCTTTACATTGAGGTGTAATCCATACTGATGGTTTTGGTATTTTTAACTTCAATAGTAAGTCTTTTAAGTGCTTTTGGCTTTCAGCAAGCAAGATTTTATTATTTGCATATCACAGGATGTTAACGAGTCTTACTCAAATCATGAACCCATACACTTCTTCATATAACCCAGCTTTTCAGATATTTTGCTCAACGTACTGATTGAAATAATATGATGAAAAAAAAATACAACCCTGGCACACACCTTTCCTTATTTTGAACCAGTCAGTATCCCCTTGTTCTGTTTGAATGACTGTTTCTTGGTCTATGTACAAGTTCTATACATAAGCATAATCAAGTGCTCTGCAATACCCAGTCTTTGCAATGTTATTCATAACTTGTCACGATCAACACAATCAAAAACCTTTACATGGTCAATAAAACACAAGTAAACATCTTCTTGGTATTCTCTGCTTTTAGCCAAGATCCATCCCTAGACCTAAGTCCAATTCTGAATCCAAACTGTTGATGTACTATTACCGTTGATGTACTATTACCCTGTTGATGTACTATTACCACAGTTTTAAAATTATTTTTAACAAAATTTTACTTACGTGTGATATTAATGATATTGTTTGATGTTTTCTACATTCTGTTGAGTCATCTATCTTTGGAATAGGCACAAATATGGATCTTTTCTAATCACTATGCCAGTTAGCTGACTTTCAATTTCCATGGCATAGATGAGGAGTACCTTCAGTATTGCATCTGTCTGTTGAAAGGTTTCTATTTCTATTATGTCAATTCTTGGAAGCTTTTTTTTGTTTGTTTGTTTTTTTGCCAATGCCTTGAGTGCAGCTTGGACTTCTTTCCTCAGTACCACTGGTTCTTGATCATATACTACTTCTTGAAAAGGTTGAATGTCAGCCATTTTGTTTTGATACAATGACTCTCTTTACGCCTCCCATCTTCTTTTGATGTTTTCTACGTAACTCAACATTTTGCCTATGGATTCCTTCAATATTGCAAATAAAGTCTTGATTTTTTTTCTTCAGTTCTTTCAGTTTGAGAAGTGAAAAGTGTATCCTTCCCTTTTAGTTTTCTAACTCTTTACAAATGTCATTATAATACTTGCTTTTGTCTTCTTGAGCTGGCCTTTGAAATTTTCGGTTTAGATCCATAATTCATGTTTTATCAATAGCTCTGGTTTCCTGGACTCAAATCTTATCTCTCCCAAACTGTCCCTACACTGCAACCAGGTAGAGATCTTTTTAAATAGGCAATCTGGTTATTTTACTCTTTTGTTTAAAACCTTTGAATCCCTACAAGGTAGAATCTGAAGGACTTTTTCTTGGCAAAGAGTCTCTTCACAATACAAACTGACTTTGGGGTCTCTCTGATCTTCGTTCTTTTTGTTCCCTAGGCTCCAGTCCCTTAGTGCCTTAGACAGTAAGCCAATTATGCCATCAGTCCTGGTAAGCACTCCTTATCAATATGTCCTTCCATTGCTTGCATACCCTTCCTGCACTTGGTGGTTTCATCTAGCACTTCTAAGACAGCAGTCTCATACCTTCCATGTCTCCCAGTATTCTTGTTTTTCCCTTAGTCTTTCTTATCTCATTCTTTCCAACATTTGTACACACCAACCCAGTGTTTCTCAAAGTGTAGATTCTCTATATCCTGTACATACATACCAGGGTACTTATAAATGAAAATTTCCTGTTCCTCCTCAAACCTACTGGAGCGGATTCTCTGGGATTATCAAGGTAACTTTTATGAACACTACTGTTCAAAATAAATGATGTGAATAATAATCTTCATGTAGGCAGAGACTATGCCTATCTTGTTCATCTCTGATTTCCTGTTGGCTGGCTCAGTTTCTAAAATGCACTAGGCTCTGAACAAACATATTTGAAATGAAGGAATAACTTCATTGTTCATTTTAAGATCAGAGTCATTAGGGAGGTTTTATTGTGTTTACAGAAATTTACTTAAATTCAATTTTCTCTTTTTCTTTAGATAGTGTTTTCCAAATTGGTTTGAAGATCCAAATTTTATCAGAAGGGCTTTACATTACTAACTCAGAAGGCTAGAAATTGGGGCATAGAAATCCATATTTTTAATATGCATTAAAATGTTACCATAAGAGATGACTTCAGTGTTTATTTTCTTAACATCCCAGTACTATGAGACCAAACTGAAAAATAATCAGCCTGTGTTTGTTTTGACAAGATGTCAGGTGACCATCTTAAGCTCACATATAAGGAAAGGATTAAGTTGCCTTTTCCAAACACAAGGGACCCTGCTTTGCTATTGAACACTGGTCTTAAGCATAGCCTGTCTTCTGCAGCCCTAAGATTTTATGGCAAGCTTAAGAGCAGGGCCTGCTAAGATTTTAAATACAACTAAAGCTACTGCTGTGTTTGGAAATCTAGAGGCATTGAGCTATTAGCATTTAAAAAAATATTATTGAAGTTTGTCCCAACTATATCTCCTTAAATTTGTAGTTAAAAAAAAGAAAAATGTTTGCTTTGAGCACATTTTGGATTATGTCCCTAGTGGTGGACAACATTTGACCTGTCATTCTAGGAGCGCTTATGGTGCAAATCATTATTTAAATCTCTTGGAAACCTATTGGAAAAATGAACTATCTGTGTAATTACTTACAGTGGGATTAAAAAGGAAAAAATACCCATTAATTGTTATTAATTATTATAACCCTCAGAGAGTTATTGAAGAAACTTCTAAATCTTACATTCTTTTGAAAATTGAAGTTTTAATCAAATGTTATGGGGATTATAATAAAAATAATGTCCAGTGCTCGTTAAGGGCTCTTCTAAGTGCTTTTTATGTATCATTTCACACAATCCTTACAATGGCTCCATGGATTTGGTACCATGATTATTCTATTTTACCAGTGAAGATACAGAATCTCTCTGAGATTCATTAATCTGTTCAAGTCCCTACTGTTCACAAATATAGGAACAGGGAGTTTTCTCAAGAGCCAGCACAAAATGAATTAAATAAAATAGTGATACTTAAAAGGAAGAATTTCTCCCACCCCAATGGGTATAACAATGTCTGCAGATATTTTTGTTAGTCATAAGTAGCAGAGGCATGTTTATGTGCTACAGGTAACTACTGAGTAGATGCTGAATAACCTATAGTGCAAAAGACAATTCCCCATGACAAAAATTATCTGGTCCAAAATATCAATGTTTCCAAGGTTTAAAAACTCTCATTTAGAATAAAACCTAAATGCAATAAAATCTATGAGTATATAATATCTAAGAATTCATTTACCCAAGGATGTGGAAAACTTATACAGTGCAAATTTTATAATAGCAATGCTCAAAGAAACTGCTGTTAAGTGCCATCGAGTTGGTTCTGACCAGTAACAACCCTGTATAGGGTTTCCAAAGAGCAGCTGGTGAGCTTGAATTGCCAACCTTGCAGTTCAAACCATGTTTGCAGTCCAACGCATTAACCTACAACACCACACTAGAACTCCTCTGAAAGAGACTAAAAATAATGAAATAGAAATAAAGTCATTTTGAACTAATGAGTTTAAAGACTAAATATAGTCAATATGTCAATAATACCTAAAGCAACCTACAATACAATGCAATCACTATCAAAGTCCCAAGAACAGTTTTACAGATATCTAAAAATGAATACTCCATTTTATATGGAAAGACAAGAAACCTTTAATAGCCAAAGCAATTTTGAAGAAGAAAGCAAAGAAGGAAGCCTCACACTTCCTGATTTTAAAACATATTACACAGCTACAGTAATCAAAACAGACTGGTATTAGTTTAACAACAGATGTGTAAAATAGTATTCCAAAAAGTTTGTGGGGAAATTCCATTATCCTTTAATTCCATTTCCCCACAAATTTTTGAAGTTCCCTTATATATCAATGAGAAAGAATAGAATAAAAAACTAAAAATAATGGAAAATCCAGAAATGAACTTAAATATCTACAGTCAATTGGTTTTTAATAAGGGAGTTAATGTCACTCAATGAACAGTCTCTTTGACAAATGGTGCAGGTAATATGGCTTTCCAAGGCAAAGAAATACAGTACGATCCATACCTCATATTATACACAAAAAGTAATTCAAAATGGGTCAAGGACTTAATTGTGAAACCCAAACTCATGAAGTTCTTGAAGGAAAATATAGGACACCATGGACCCTAATTTTTTTAGTAACAGATTATTAAAAACAACAATGAAAGCATAAGCTGCAAAAAATAAAATAGATAACAGAGACAAAATTTATGTATTTATTTTCATCAAAAGACTATAAAAAACTATGAAATGAGGGGAGATGCACAAGAACACCCAAAGTTGTTGATAATTCTTTGACCTAGCTTTGATGGCTTGATGATCAGAACTAGAGGGAAATTAAAAAAAAAAAAAAAAAAGGTTTTGATAAGAGAAATAAGTGTAAATTGCTGCAATTTGACAAATTTTACCTATACTTATGGATGTAGTAGTTCAAAATATCAACTGAGAGGGAAGGAGTCTCCACATTAGGTATCAATCTTATTCCCTCTGTGCAGAGTTGATAGGGACAGGCAACTTAGACACTGGCTACCTAAAAAGGGGGGGGGGGCTATAAAGGCACAAAGTGACTGGCTTACAAGTTTTGAAGAGGGATTTTAGTTTACAAGTGTGCAGGGCAAGGTAGAATTCCCCACTGAATAGTTCTAATCTTGTCTAGATGGATCTGGTGAAAAGATATGGGGATAAGATTCTTATGATTCAACAGTGAGTAATTGTTATCATAACTAATTGTGACTGTCACAACAGTAAAGGTAGAAGTTCTGTAACAAAAAGGGGTAGTAGTTAGTCTTCCCATCTAGGAACAAAGGACCTTAAGGTCATCATGGGAGAAGAGCACGAGCAGAATGTGGGAAGCAGTGACACCAGAGATGGAAACAGAGATAAGGGAATGGAGAAATAGATCAGCTGAGGACTCTAGACTCATGGAAAGAGAAAGGCTTGTGTGCTGATGGACAGGGCAGGCTTGTAGAATGTGCCCTTTGGTTGTTTAAATCATTATATATTCCTGAGTGATTTGGATACATCCAAAAATCCCCTCCAAAAAACTCAGAGGAAATAGAATCAAAGACTATGAAATGATGAGGCACAAAGGAGATTGTAATCATTGCAATGAACTGATGAGTGTAAAACCAGTAAACTATCATGTAAACTATCACTCAATTCACAATAAAAGATTAAAAAAAGAAAAAAGACTTATCAAAAGTGTAAAAATTCTTACGGATACTTATAATTGATAAAGGTCTAATGTGTAACAATAAAAAGACAAAGAACCCAATTGGAAAATGGCAAAGGATATGAGTAGACACTCACTAAAAAGTATATTGAATGTCCTGGTGTGGCGCTGTGGGCTAATGTGCTAGACTGCAAAGTCAGTTTAAACTGCAAGGTTGGTGGTTCATGCTCACCAGTCACTCCTTGGAAAGCCTCTAGAGGGTCGCTAAGGGTCAGAACAGACTCGACAGCATTTAGCAATGCACATAAAAAGATGTTCAATATCCCTAACCATTAGAGTTGGCAAAGATACGGGGGAGAGGAAGATCCCTCCATTGCTGGTATAAAATGGTACAGTCACTTTGCGGTCTGCTGTTGTTGCTGTTACGTGCCATCGAGTCGGAACCGACACATAGTGACCCTATGCACAACAGGAAAAAACACTGCCCAGAACTGACTCAACAACACTTAACAACCCAAACCATGGTATTTTCAAAATGCATTTGAACGCAGTACATCAAATAAGGAAGAACTGATACATTGGAATTAGGATACTGGGGAAGAATATTGAAATTTTTTTTTTTTTTAGCCATTGACTGCCAAAAGAATAAGCAAATCTGTCTTGGAGGAAGTTCACCCAGAATGCTCCTTGGAAGTGAGGATGGTGAGACTTTGCCTCACATACTTTGGACATTTTATCAGGAGGGACCAGTACCTAGAAAAAGACATCATGCTTGGAAAATTAGAGGATCAGAAAAAAAAAAAAAAAAAAAAAGCAAGATTTCCCTCCCCCGCTCCCCGCTGCCCCCATGACAATATTAAGGATAGTGTAGGGATGGGCAGTGTTTTGTTCTGCTGAGCATAAGCCTGCTATGAGTCAGAACTAAATTGACAGCACCTAACAATAACAACATCATGTTCATTTCAGTCCTGCTCATAATATTAAAAAAAAAAAAAATGAGAACAACCTAAATGTCCAAAACAGATGAATGGATAAGCAAAATGTGGTACATATATGCAATGGAATACTACTCAGCAATAAAGGAAAATGAGTCTCTGAAACACCTATCAATGTGATGAACCTGTTGGAAATTCTGTTGAGCAAAACAAATCAATCTCAAAAAAGACAAATATTATATGTTCTCACTTTTGTGAAATTACTAAAATAATTAAATATGCAGAAAAGTTCACCGATATCTATGACTGAGAGGGTGGGAAATAAGAATAGCCACTTTATGCTAATGGTAATGAGAAAGAGGACACCAAAAGTGGGTAAAGTGGAACAGCTTGTTTAATGTAACTGATGTCAATAAATTGTACATTAGAAAAAATATGAACTAGCAAATGTTAGGCTATGTATAGGAAGACCTGGTTGCATAGTGGTTACATATTAGACTGCAAGCCACAAGATCAGAAGTTCGAGTCCACCAGACACTCCACGAGAAAAATATAAGGCTTTCTGCTCTTGTAAAGATTTACAGTTGTGGAAATCCTTCCTATACAGGCTCGAAATGAGTTGAAGACAGTCTAATGCCTAACAGAAATAATTCAACTTTGATGCATACACATAATGGAACATTATGCAACACTTAAGAAAACTATGAATCTGCAAAACGCCTCACAAAATGGAATGTACCTGGAGGATATGATAAGTGAAATTAATCAATCACAAAAAGACAAATAGGATGAGACCGCTGCTGTAAAAAATTAAGAAAAGATTTTCTTGATAAAAGAAACATACATTTTATGATGGTTATGGGGGGAAGGGGTTACTGGCGGGCTAGAGGGTAGACACATGTTAGCATGGGTGATAGAGCAGGCAATATACAACAACAGGGAGATTGGCAGAGAAAGATGAACTGAGCAGGAGACACAAGGTGGGGGAGAGGGGGATGAAAGAAGTGAAGCAAATACAGCTGAATACTATTGTGTTGTTGTTGTTGTTATGTGCCGTGAAGTTGATTCCGACTAATAGCGACCCTTTGCAGGGTTTCCTAGGCTATAAATCTTTACAGGAGCAGAAAGTCTCATATTTCTCCTGCGGACCCTGAGGTTAGCAGCCCGATTCATAACCATTACGCTACCAGAGCTGTTAACCAATACTGTTAACTGATGGTTATTGTTGTTGTTATGGGCCGTCGAGTAAGTTCCGACCCATAGTGACCCTATATAGAGTTTCCGAGGAGCAGCTGGGAGCTTGAACCGCCGACCTTGCAGTTCAAACGACTTTGCAGTCTGGTGCATTAACCCACAGTATACTGGGAGGGAATTGAAACCTTTGTAATGAAGCAAAGTATATAAATTATTGAATGTAAAACGTATAATCTGCCCTGTAAAGTTTCATTCAATTTACAATAAAAGGTTTTAAAAATCTATTTAAATAAAAAATATGTAAAACCTGAAATTAGTTCAATAGCAAATTACATAACAGCATTGACGTTACTGAGAAACCCTCCAGATCTAATGAAGTAGAAGATTTCTCCCATCAAACCGGAGACTAAAGAGCTATAGAATCTCATGTTAACTCAAACTGGGTGGCGTGGAAACAAACACACTAGTAGCAATTTTTTTCTTTCAAGGGGAGTGGGTTGGTCTTCAGAGGGACTCTTTTTTTAAGCAAACTAAAGAAAGATGCTTAGCTCTTTAAGCAAGAAAGTGTCTTGGGGTTTATTTTATGGGGGAAAAAGGAAGAATGCATAGACACATTTTTTTTCTTCCTTCAGAATGTGTCTCATGTCATTAAGGAGGAAAATCCATTCTGTCAATTTCAATCTTTTTGTAGTAATAAGAG
Organism: Chrysochloris asiatica; assembly: GCF_000296735.1. Classification (NCBI taxonomy): domain Eukaryota; kingdom Metazoa; phylum Chordata; class Mammalia; order Afrosoricida; family Chrysochloridae; genus Chrysochloris; species Chrysochloris asiatica. The sequence goes on from NW_006408882.1 coordinate 466,238, forward strand.
CCTACAGAGAACACTGAAAAATTACATTTCTCTGGAATATTAAAATCTTTATTTTAGTCAAATGTTTCATCAAATCGCTTGCCAGAGCTGTTGATTATAAATGTATCTGTTTCCACTGAGAATCTCTGACTAAGTCAACTCTACCAGATGTTTTATTTCATGAATAATTGTTTTCATCAAAGATATTTTTATTTTAGAGCAAGAAACATTGAAATGTTAATTTCTGTGAAAATGGGGTCACTTAGGAAACATACCTTCAATGTTATTTTCATTAACATTTAGAGCTTATTTAATTATGATTAAGATAATGTCTGATTTAAAATTAAATTTAGATAAATATAAGCAATTCAAATACGGCAAAACTCTTAAGACATTAAAATCAACATAATTTTCTCTCTCTTCTTGATTTTTGTGAACATATGAATTCAAATATATTCTGATTGGAAAAGGAATAGAAGTGAAAAAGATTTTGTCTGAAATTAAACTTAATCTTTCTTTTTATGGACACAGATGACAAACTGTTAGAAACAGCAAAACACACTTAATATTTATAAAAATTAATTGAATGAACTAATATTTTCCCAGCATATATTTCAAAGTCAATATACTTAAATGTGGTACCTTGAATTTACTTCTTATGACGTTTCTATCCAGTGTCTTCTTAATTCCCACCAGGTGATTGGGTGGGACCTTACAAATAAGGTGTACAGGGCTCTATGGCTGGAATTGGTTAGTTTTGCCATCCCAGTAGGTTGGAAAGAAGTCACCTCAGAAGCAGGAACAAATGATACCAGGACCATCAAGAAAGAAAAATATAAGCAGAGCATGAGGTTCCTACCAAGAAAAGTGGCAACAGCGACACAGCTGAAGAGGTGGTGGAATAGAGAGACAGAGCAGCTACGGGCTCTATGCCCATGGACTGAGTAGAGTGCCTACAGCCAGGAGGCTGGCTTGCACTGGCTAAGAGAGTGTTGTAATACTTTGCCAAGCAGAGCAGAGGTCAAGGAGCCACATGGCTGAGAGGCTCAAGACAAGAGTGAGGAGTGCCTTGCTGGAAAAATGCTGCATCCTGACTTATTTCTGATCCTGAATTATTCACTTCCCTATTAAACCCCATAATCATGAGTATTGTTACGAGTTGCGTGTGGCCATTGTAATGGATTATAGAGCCCAGAGACGAAGCATATAGCTGGAGGGATGAAAGGTATCAGAGTATGATCAAGAAGGATGTAGGGTGGAGATATATCTGATCTCTACTTAATAGGAATGAGCCTTGAGCTGATTTTGAGTTTGATTCTTTCTCCCCCTTGTGATATCATGGCCTCCATATGGTTTTTGGACTAAGTAAAAGGCATTTAATGTGTATTTTAAATGCTTGAATGAGTCCTTTCTAAGTCACCACCTTTTGAGTATATGGAACAGATGACCATAAAATGAAATTCTTCTGATAACGAAATCATTTTACATGGAATCCAATTTTTTTTTTAAAAATCTTTCTAGCATAACAGTTCTCAGTTGTTACAATAATATCCTGTCAAGTGTAAAATACTGCATGTAAAACATTTTCCAGATTTAAAATGGTTATGGGTGGGCAATCAATATACATTTTCATTACAATGAGTAAGAAGAAGTTATTACCAAGTAAAGCAACTTTACAGCAAGAAGAGCCTTAAAAGTTCACCTAGTGCATTCCATTTTGATTTAGCGCTGAGAGCACTGATGTCAAAATGGATAAGTTTGACCAAAAAAAAAAAAAAATGCAGTTAAGAGCTGGGACTGAAAAATAGGCTCCTGACTCAACACAGCAGCCCTCTGTACTATCTTCTTTCACTATTTCCAGCAAGTTAAAACAAGGTCTGACCCCAATCACTGCAAAGCCATTTGAACTGCAAGGTTGGTGGTTCAATCTCACCAGCTGCTCCTCAGAAACCCTATACAGGGTGGCTATGGGTCGGAACCAACTCAACGGCACTTCACAACAACAACAACAACAACAACAACAACAACCCCAATCAACATCTACAATATCAAGTATAATGTAATGTACTAAACTAGTTTTTGTGGTCAACAGATGCCAAATAGCTAAGAATCTAATTTTTTTTTAAGTAACAAACAGAATAGACAGTGAATGGTGAGTACTATATGGTCCAGAATAGAGGAAAAGATGACTTCCAGGAAGTAAAAAACAGAGACATCTTTAAGGCCCTTGGTTAATTTGACTCAGCTCTTCAAGTAGGAATGAGATTTCATGAGAAAGAGCAGAAAGGGAGGGATTTCCTGATATGAGAACAATGTAAACAAGCAGAAGTAGAGGTGCATGTTGTTGTTAGGTGCTGACTCATAGTGAATCTACGCATACACACACAAAAAAAAACACAGCCAGGTCCTGCAGCATTCTCAAAATCATTGTTATGTTTGAGCTCACTGCTGCTACCACCGTGTAAATCCATTTCAGTGGAGGTCTTAATCTTTTTTCTCTGACCCTCCAGGGATGGGTCTCTCTTGATCACATGTCTAAATTATAAGAGATGAAGTCTTGCCATCCTGGCTTCTAAGGAGCACAAACATAGACAAAAAAACGAAAAGACTAATTTTGCCAGTGTATACATGTTTTTCATAGAGAAGAGTGGTGACAGAATTAAAGATGTTTTGAACCCTATGATTCTAGTGTATTGTAGGTTATTATTTATTATAGTTAGGCAATGAATAAGGAAGATCATAGAAGAATTTATAATGTTAGAGAAGAATATTAAAAGGACCATGGATGGCTAGAAGAACAAATAAATATGTGCTGGGAGAAGTTCAACCAGAATGCTCCTTGGAAGCCAGGATAACAAGCCTTTGTCTCTCATACTTCAGGTATGATGTCTGGAGGAACCAGTTCCTAGAGAAGGGTATCGTTCTAGGTAAAGTGTAAGGTGAGTGAAAAAGAGGAAGACCCCCAACAAGATGGGTTGGCACAGTGTCAGCACCAATGGGTTCAAGCTTAACAGGACAAGGTAGTGTTTCATTCCGCTGTAGATAAGGTCTCTATGAGTCACAATTGAATCAACGGCACTCAACACCAGAAAGAGTCCTAGTTGCTACTAAAAGTAGATGAAGAGAAGAATTCTAAAGAATGACTTAAAACATCACCCTAAGTTGTGGTTACTTTGTTGTGGTTTTTGTCACTATGTTGTGGTTAGGTGTCATCAAGTCAGTACTGACTCATAGCTACCCTATGCACAGTAAAAAGGAAACACTTCCTGATCCTGGGTTAACCTTGGCAGGGGGAATATTAATAAAGGAATTGAAATGAAGGGATGACATATTAATCAAGGAATTGAAATAAAGAAAGGAGACGACGGGGACCCTGCGCATGAAGAGCTCATTGTTCTAGCAGAGCGACAATGAAGTGTTTTCCTTGGATAGCAAAGCTACAAGGAAAAAACTCTGTGCAAAGGCCCTTAATTATTTTTTATCTTCTTTTTGAATCATTCTCCGATTTATTCATTATTTTATTAGTATCCCTTTACTTTAGATTTTGACTCTCCTACACTTTAGTATATTTTTATTAAAAGTTAGAAGCCATAGATTAGCTACAGTTACTCTACTTGTAATCATAAGTAGTTTCAATACTTATATTAACAATGTTCTTAAGACTGCTAGGAGACAGGATTTGTCAGTTGAATTACTACCAGCTTAGGCTTAGTGATTATAAACATTTTTCCTTGTAACCTTAGTTTAAGACAATAAAGAATCCTTAAAAGCAACCAGGCCATAAATAAGAGCTGTGGGTATATAGATACATAAATAAAAAATCTGACTTAGATGTTCTTAAATGAATGATCAGTAAAATAGGGAAGTTGTTTTTCATAGCCTCAGTTTTTTAAATGTTCCGATAAGTGATATTTTTGTAGGCTATAAACAGATAGTGTATGGAAGAAGTTAATGGAGAGTTAATTGCACCCAACAACTAAAATTGATGATTTAACAAGACTCAATAGATAGAGGTTAAGAAACATATGTAAAGGTTAACTTGCTCCTCAGAGAAAAGAATAAAAGTTGTTTATGTAGGAACAAATGTTTAACCAAAAGGTTTCAAGGTGCCAGGATGTAATGTTTGATGTAATGTTTCTTTGCTGTAACTTCTTGTCCCTGTTGTAAATCTAAGGGTCGTAAACCATGAAGAATGTGCCCAAAAAAAAATGGAATTTGAAGAAAATGAATAACAAGAAAACAAAGGTTTTTTGTAATGGTATATAAGGGGGTTGTAAGATAGAATAAGGGAGTAGAAGAATGGAAGTAGAGTAAAGAGGGAGAGTGAGAAGTAGAGTAAAGAATGAGAAGAAGAATAAAGGAGGAAAAGGAGAAGGAGAATGAAAGAGGAGAGGGAAGAAGAAGGGTAAAGCAAGAGAGGGAGGAGTAAAGAAATGGAAGGAGAGTAAAAGAGGGGGAAGAGAGTAAAGAATGAAAGCAGGAGAGGGGGAAGGAGAATACAGAAGGAGAATGAAACCAGGAGATGGCGAAGGAGAGTAAAGAAGGAGAATGAAAGCAAAGGGATGGGGGGCAGAGTAAAGAATGAGCAGGACAGTAAAGAATGAGAGGAGAATAAAGCATGTAAGAAGATTTTGAATTCATCACGACCTATAGACTTTGTGTGATTCTTTCCCACCGATGTCGCACACCTCTTCAGGAAACCTGGAATAAGTTTGCTAGGGCTGGCCCCTGGCATAACCTCACCATTGTTGCCATGCTTGAGTCCATTGATGCTGCCACTTTGCCAATCCATCTC
>NW_006408882.1:476141-477165 GCF_000296735.1 Chrysochloris asiatica
GGACTTATTGTCAGGAGGGATCAGTCACTAGAGAAGGATATCATGTTTGGTAAGGTGGAGGATCAGAGAATAAGAGGAAGACCCCCAGCAAGACGGATTGGCAAAGTGGCAATATAAATGGGCTCTAGAGTAGCAATAATTGTGAGGTTGGCCCAGGACCGGGCAATGTTTCGTTCTGTTGTACATAGAGTACATGAGTCAGTACTGACTTTATGGTTCCTAACAACAACAACAAAAATCTGTGCATGCAATCTCATTTAGGAATAAGGTTTTATTTTCTATATTATTAAGGCTAAATCACTTTTGGGTATGTCTTAAACTTAGTTGCTTCTGAGTTTTAGAAAGAATAAATTACTTAAAGAAGTGAGCAAAGAAGACAAAAAGGAGAATACAAGCTTTTTTGTATTTCATATGTCTTCATATGAATCTACCAACCAAGGAAGCCCAAAAATTGCCAGTGATTGGAATATAAAATCAGCAAATAAGAACCTCTCCCTAGAGCCACATCCTGAATTCAAGCGTGTAGTGTCCTAAATTGTTTGAAAATAAATTTGTGATCTTTAAAGTCCTTCATTTGTGTGATTTCTGTTACAGCAGTGCTAAGAATTTAAGACACCAGGTAACCAGCAAACTTTATGAACTGAGAGAAATTGCTCTATATAAGTTATTTTTTAAAAAAAACAAAAACAATGTGTGGGGAAATCAGAGTGCAAATCACAGAAAGCAGTAAGAAAAGAGACTCCAAAAGGATTTCCCAGGAATTTATTTTTATTTTGTTTATTTATTTATAAAGGCTCAGGTGCTAGGGTTAGATCTATGGCTAATTTGATGTTGGGCCTAGAGTTTTGTGTAGTCTCAGCATTAGAGTTAGGGCTAGGGTCCATGTTAGGTTTAGGGCTAGCAGTTGGGCTAGCTGTAGGAGTTAAGCTTGGTCTAGTTTTCACGTTACAGTTAGGTTTACTTTATCAATTTTTCTTGAAACTTGATTTTCTTTTCATTTGTAAGTTCAGTAGCTACTCTATGC
>NW_006408882.1:478370-479578 GCF_000296735.1 Chrysochloris asiatica
GGATAGGTTTGATCCTTGATATGAAGACTCCTTACTTCTCAGTTGGTATTTTGAACTACTATAAGTATAGATCAAGTTCATTAAACTGTAGCAATTTACTCTTGCTTCCTTTATTAAGTTTCTTTATCTTCCTTTAGTTGAGTTCTGATCATTAAGCCATCGAAGCTAGGTCAGATGGGTACTCTGCAAGTTTGGGAGTTCTTGTGTGTCTCTCCTCACTTCATATCAGCTGGACACTCCACTCTTAGCTCTAGCCCTCCATGGCTAGGTCCTTGTCCACAGGCTCAAGAGTTCCCAAGTCTCACTACACTTTGGACCAAATAGTTCTTCCTCTTCTCTGTCTCATCTCAAGGTTGTTGGGAGTCTATGGAACATGGTCAAACTCAGCCCATATCTTCAATGCTACCTTTACCCCATTTCGGCTCACAAGCAGACCAACATAGTCACCAGCAAGCTTATATGCCTGCTCGCGTGTTCCTTTGAGTTTCAGTTTTGGAGGGAGTTTGCCCTGAGGGGACTTGATAGCTTGCCTTGCCCTGGTGAATAACTTGTTTGTTTTAGTAGTAGTCAATCAGACTGTTGTTTCGTTTTTTATTTTTCCTGCTGGCTTTCTTTCAAGAAGTATCTTCTGTTCCTCAAGTGCTCCAAGCTGGTCTGCATGTCCTTTCAAGTGGGAATGTCCCACCTCAGAAGGTTCTGGATGGGGCTCAGATTCCACCTAAGGTTAGGTTCTATACACTTCCAAGGCTCCACATGTAACCTATTTCACTGGGAAAGTTCTAGGAAACCCCCCCCCTTTAGGTATTCCAATCCATTATAGGCTGAAAATGGGCTTACAAACTTCCTGTAATCATGTTTGTCAATATTCCTCTCTATTCCACTCAAGTGTCTATTTTACAATAATAGGCAAGGAAACATATATCCATAAGACAGTCAAACATTTTAACATTATTTCCCCTCTTTTACCCATTCAGACTATGTATGACTCAATCCCAGCATCCCAGAGTCCAGTTGTTCCAAGTTTGAACATACATCAATATTTACCTCTGGCCCATTTAGTCCATATAAACCTACTTAAATGTTTCCCTATCTACCTTGTTCATCCTTTCCCCTCCTCCATTTTGTGTATCACCTTCCCTTTCCTTATAAATTGTCCTCCCCAACACCCGAGTTATGATTTGACTATCCATTAACCTGTCTCCTCCTTT
>NW_006408882.1:480763-488373 GCF_000296735.1 Chrysochloris asiatica
GTGAATATTGAGAGATTTGTCTTCAAATTTGGGCTTTCATTGATTCAATTCTACTTCTCTGCACTTCCCATGTAATATATATTCCTGAAATTTTAATATTAATCTTCCTGATTTCTATTTGCTGCTTTTGTACAATTTCTAATTTTTCATTTATTTCCTTAGTTTGTTCTTGTGGTGTTGATCATTCTCTCAATCCATTGAAAGTACATAAATATCTATTGAATTCCTGATCAGGTAGTTCTGATACAATTCCTTGTATTACCGTTTCTGATTATATATTTTGATCTCTTGTTTGAGCCACTATGTTTTGATTCTTCCTATAAGCTGAAATTGTATGTTGTCTTGTAGTTATATTTATATCTAATTGACAATTGTATAGCTTGATGCCAGCCAGCAGCACACTGTCTGTCTCCTCTCTTGCCACTCGTCATCAGCTTCCTCCCCCAGCTGGCATTCAATCCAGACTCCTGATTGGTGCTCTAGGATCATCACTGAACTACGAACCAGAAGGTCAGCAGTTTAAATTCATCAGCAGCTCCTTGGAGACCATGTACAGGGTTGTTATGAGTCAGAACTGATTGGACAGCACTTAACAACAGCAATCCTTTCCAGTGAAGTTTAGGGTTCTGCAATTCCCATCCTTATCTGTTTCACTTGGTCTCCCTTGTCCTGGTTGCAGAGGGTTTGCTCAGTTTTTCAGTCTACTCCATCTTGCTCCAGAGCTTCCACATCATCCTTTGAAATAGAGTTTTCAGAAGTTTCTGATGATTCTGGTTATTAATTTGATTGTATCATTGATGTCTATAGACAGCTTCTGGAAAACTACAATAGAAAATTATAGAGTAATGAATTATGGCTATAATTCTAGTTAAAGTTGCACAATATTTGGAATTTAATAGTAAAGTATTTGGGAAAAGAAGAATAACTTAATGGCCAAATAAAGAATTAAGAGAGAGTTTTGAATTAAAATAATAAAAGGTTATCTTTGTCATGATTCTGTATTTATTATTAATATTTACATAAGAATACAGGGATTCTATTATTGGGCAACTTTGGTGCCCCCTTGGAATGAGTTTAATATCCTTTTTCTTACTAGTGTTAGAACAAAGATTGTACTAAGCTAATAATAGAAACTGATTAAAGTTAATTTAATACGTTGTTTTCAAATTGGGCAATATTTCTCACTGGAGAATTAAAAATGTTCCAAAGAAGAATGATTGTTGACAGGTTTTTATATTCCATCTTTTGTTACTAATTATTCAATCAATGGAAAGGACTTAAAAATACAATTAATAAATCATTGTGATCATGCAGGGTTCTATATAGCGATATCTTGAAGAGCAATTGATTCATGATTGACCGTATAGTCTGACCTTTAGATTTTCTGTTTGACAAAACTAACTGTACATAGGTAGTAATGTAAAAGAAAACAGTGAGCAAGACTAAATTGCTGTTTGATTTAAAATTAACTTTTAATAAATCAGTTTTCTCAAGGCTCAAAGTTCAGATTATAACAGGTGGTAGCCTGGATAGTTCATCTCAACCTCCATACAACCAGATATCTGGATTCCATGAAAATTAGCAATTCCATTTCACTCTAGTCAGTTATTCTGATGCTGGAATTAAATTTTCTATACCAGCATACATTTGAGTTAGCTTCAGAATATCTAAGACACAGTTCTGAGCATAAAAATAAAATGAAAGTATTTCAAGTATGAGACAATATTTCAATTTGAATTCATAGTTTTATATGACACTATGAAGTATGTAAGTCCACAAAAACAATGCCCTACATCCTACTTTGGTGAGTGGTGGTGTCCCTTGGAGTCAGTTCCGGCTCAAAGCAACCCTACATAGGGCTTCTGAGGCTGTCAATTTTTATGAAAGCAGAAAGCCTCATCTTTTTCCTGCAGAACTACTGGTAGTTTTGAACTGCTGATCATGAAGTTAGCAACCCGAGTTGTTATCACTATGCTACCAGAGCTCCTACTTTGGTGAGTAGCTGCTGGGATTTTACAAGCTCATAAGCAGCCATCTAAAGTACAGGAATTTGCTGGTCTCTCTATGTGTGAAAGACAGAAGAGCGGACAACTGAATATGCTTAGAATTAGTCCAATGGACTAATGAAGCATGTAGGCATCAATGTCCATGACTCTGAGACCAGAAAACTAGATGTTACCCAGCTACCACTACCAACTGCTCTGAAAGGGAGCATGTTAAAAACTCTTGGATAGAGTGGGAGGAATTTTTGAAACAAAACTCAAAATTGTATATATATATATATTTGTTGTTGTTGTTAAGTACTGTGGAGTCGGTTCCAACTCATAGTGACCCTGCACAGGGTTTCCAAGGCTGCAAATCTTTACGGGAGCAGAAAGCCTCATCTTTCTCCCATGGAACAGCTGGTAGTTTTGAACTGCCGACCTTCAGGTTAGCAGCCCAATCCATAACCACTATATATATATATTATATACCATGTTTACTAGTCAGAAAGAGGCTGAAGGAGCCCAAGACTATGGCCCTCGACCACACATCAGGTCTGGGAATGAAATTCACCCTGTGGCTGTTTTCAGCCAAGCAGTAGATAGGTATATAAGGGGGACAACAACACTCCTGAAGTCCTGATGTGGCACTGTAGGATAAGCACTATACCCCAAGGTCAGTTTGAACCATAATGTTGGTGATTCAAACTAATAAATTTCTCCTCAGAAACCCTATAAAGGGTCTCTATGATTCAGAACTGACTCAACAGCACTTAACAACAACAACATCAATAATACGACATTAGTAAGATATGCACACCATAAAATGGCCAATCATTCAAAATCAAAAGAACATATACCTAAAGATAAAGTTGAGAAGGGATGGAAAGATGGGTGGAACAGAAATGGAAACACAGAGAGGAAGAAGTATAACTGTCATTGCATGGGAGGGATCACAATCACTGAGATGAAACGAAACATGAATATAAAACTGATGATCTTGTCTGTAGAACTTTACTCAGTTCACAATTAAAAGTTCCATATAGTCAGATAAACAAGGCCAATGGCACACTATGGAACACACAATTGATCATTTGCAAGTTCAGGCTAAAGCTGAATAAAATTAAAACAAGTCACATGAGAGCCAAAATAATGACTTTGAATATATCTCACCTGAATTTAGAAATCATCTCAAGAACAGATATGATGCAAAATGATCGAAAACCAGAAGAGTTGCAGGATGCCATCAAGAACATCATACAGGAAGAAAGCAGAAGGTCATTAAGAAGACAAGGAAGAAAGAAAAGATCAAAATGGATTCCAAAAGATACCTCGAAATTTGCTCTCTAGCATAGAGATGCTAAAGCAAATGGAAGAATTTAGCACTTGGAACAAGATGTTATTTTAAGAAGTTTCCATATACTGGATAGTAGATATTTTATATTTGTTAGTAACCATATAAGATCTTGTACACAGGGGTGAAACTGAAATACAAGGAGGTTATGACTTACAAAATATTACATGAATAGAATGCAGTGGACCTAGAAAATAAATTTAGCCAGTCTGACTTTAGAGCACATTTTCTCAACTACTGTACCATGTTTCCTCTTAGAGGAAAAACAGAATAACACAAATATTTTTTTTTGTGTGTGTGTGTGTGGTTTTTTTAAGGTAGAAAGAGGTCTGGAAGATTATTAGATGCATAAACCCACATATTAGAACAAAATCAAAAGATTTAAACTTAGTAAAGACAGAAGTAGATTCGAATTTATGATATGAATATATTTTTTATCACTCCTGAGAGAAATTAGTTATCATTGGGTGCCATTGAGTTGGTTCTGGGTCACAGTGACCCTATAATACAGCAGAAGAAATCATGGCCAGGTCCTGCATTATCTTCACAATCATTGCTATGTTTGAACCCATCGTTGTCTCTGTGTCAATTTCTTTTTCAATAACTATCTAGTTTACCAAGTATGTTGTTCTTTAGCTACTAGTCCCTCCTGATAACATGACCAAAGTATATTAGACAGCCTCACTATCTTTAATTCTAAGGAAAATTCTGGCTGTACTTCTTCCAAGACAGATTTGTTCATTCTTCTGGGAGTCCATGATTGTCGCTGTTGTTAAGTGCTGTCGAGTCAGTTCCAACTCCTAGGGATCCTAAGGAATAACTCTTGGGTTTAAACTGCTGAACATGTGGTTAGAAGTCCAGTACTTCTCCTATAGTACCACACCAGGCAGTCACTGGTATTCAATGATGGTGTTGTGTACCATCAAGTTTGTTCTGACTCATAGCGACTCTGTTAAGGGTTTGGGAGGCTGTAAATCCTTACTGAAGCAGCATACAAGTTCAATATAATTCTCTAACACCATTATTAAGAGACATCAATTCTTCTTTAGTTTTCCTGATTTGCATGTATGGGAAGCAATTGAAAACACTATTGCTTGATCCTGCCCACCTTAGTCCTCAAAGTGATATCTTTGGTTTATAATACTTTAAAGAGTTCTTTTATTCCAGATATGCCCAATAAAATACTCTGTTTGTTTTCTTGAGTACTGCTTCCATGGGTGGTGATTATAAATCCAAGTAAAATGTAATCCTTGAAAATGTCAAGTCTGTATCTGTTCAACATGATGTTGCTTATCAGTCCAATTGTGAGGTTGTTTTTGTTTTGTTTTTTTGTTTTTTTATGTGTTGAGGTATAACCCATACTAAAGGCTATAGTCTGATCGTTGTCAGTCAATGTTTCAAGTTCTCTTAACTTTAAGCAAGTAAAAGCTGTGTCGTATATATATCACAGGTTGCTAATGAGTCTTCCTACAACCCTAATGCTATGTTCTCCTTCATATAACCCAGCTTCTTGGATTATTTGCTAAATACACAGATTGAATAAATACAATAAAATGAAACAGTCTTGATGCACATCTTTCCTGATTTTAAATAAATCATTTTTTTTGTTCTATATGAAAAACTACCTATTGGTCTATATAACAAGAGAATTTCAAAAACTTCATGGAAAGATTCCATTGTCTTTTAACTCTACTTTTCTATGATATTTGATGCCCACTCATACACATTCCACATGAGCAGAATTAAGTGTTCTAGAATTCCAATTCTATGAAACCTATCAATAATTTCTCACGTTCCTTGGAGAGTATGGGTGAGAAAAATTCAGGATTAATCTGTGATATTTTATTAATGTAAGAAAGCAATGATACCTTTGAAGTTATCAATGACTAAATTAAGAACCAGTTCCCAATCCAATGGGCTTCCATTGGCTACAGTGTGACAAGTAGAGCACAAGAACTAACAATGAGTTCAAATACTAGAACCACCTGAAGCAGAGAATAATGATGAGAAATTATTCTCTGCTTATAAGAGATCCATATTTATGCCCATTCCAAAGAGAGGTGACCCAATGGAATGTGGAAGTCATCGGACAATATCATTAGTATAACATGCAAGTAAAATTTTGCAAAAGATAATTAAGAAATTGTTGCAACAATACATTAACATAGAACTGTCATAAATTGAAGATGAATTCAGAACAGGGTGTGGAACTAGTCATATTATTGCTGATGTCAGATGGATTTTGTCTGAAAGCAGAAAATATCAGAAGATGTTTACTTGAGGTTTACTGACCATGCAATGAGTTTTGACTGTGTAGATCATGAGAAATTATGGATACAGTGATAATTACTGTGAAAAGTTAAAAGGCACTCAAAATACAAAAGGGAAAGAGCTGTCTTCTCAAAGAAGAGTTGACCTTAATGGTGTAAATAGAGTAAAGTTTTGCTGATGGAACACAACTCAAAATGAGAGAAACCACTGCAGAAATCCATTAGTAATAGTACAGCAGAAGGTTAAATCTAGGTGGGATAATGTAGAATAGGAAAACTGGAAGCTGTCAAAAATGAAGTGAAACACATAAAGATCAATATCTTAGGGATTCATGAACTGAAAAGGACTGGTAGTAGCCATTTTGATGTAGAAAAATCATATGGTTTACTATTCTGATAATTATAATTGAAGAGGAATGACATCACATTCATCATCAAAAAGATAACTTCAAGGTATATCTTGAAGTACAGTGCTGGCTGTGATAGGATAATATCCATACACCTACAAGGAAGACCAGTCAATACCTAATACCACTGCTATTCAAATGTATTCACCAGGCACTAATCAAACACAAAGAAATTGAAGAATTCTACCAACTTTTTCTGGTGACTTTCTAGAATAGTACTGAATTGTTAACAAGGTCACCAGTTAACAACCTACCAGTGACTCCTAGGGAGAAAGAAGAAACTTTCTATTCTAGCAAAGATTAGCGGCTGTTGCTGTTGTTGTTAAGTGCCATAGAATCAGTTCTGACCCATAACAACTCTGTATAGGGTTTCCAAGGAGCAGCTTGTAAGTTTGATCTGCCAACCTTGTGGTTCAAACAATCCTTACAGTCTAGTGCTTATCCTACAGCACAAAGAATAATACCATACAGGGTAAATGAGTCTGAATGGATTTGACAGCACATAACACCAGCAACAATCAACTTTTCTTCAGTCATAAATTGATCAACATGCAATCAGAATTCATTGGTAATTATTAGTGATTGGAATGTGAAAACTGGAACCAGAAAGAATAAGTAGTTAGAAAATAAGGCCTTTGAGATAGAAATGATGCTGGAAACAACTCACTCAAATAAGACCAACCATTTATTCATTGCAAATACCTTTTTCAACATTATAAAAGGCACCAGACAGAATATACAGGAATCAAATTGGCTACATCTGTAGGAAAAGATGATGGAGAAGTTCAATATCAGCCAAAACAAGTCACGGGCCAACAGTGGAACAGACCATCAATTGCTTATAAGCAAGTTCAGGTTGTAGGTAAAGAGAAATTGAAAAACTCCAGGAGAGCTAAAATAAGAACTTGTGTATATCATTCCAGAATGTAGAGACCACTTCAAGAACAGATTTCATGCATTGAAAACTAATGACTGAAGTCAAGAACAATTGTGGAATGACATCAAGAGCATCATATATGAAGAAAGCAAAAGACAAGAAAACCAAAATTAATGTCAGAAAAAACTCTAAAACTTGCTTTAAAATATAAATTAGCTAACGTGAATCTGAGAAATGATGAAATAAAAACAGTTAAACAGAAAAAAATAAAGGATAGTTTAAGAAGACATAGTAAAATATTACAACAAAATTTGCAAGGACCTAGAGTTAGAAATCATTGAACATTATTAATATCACATTCAAGTAAGTTTGCGGAGGATAATTATTGTTGTTGTTAAGTGCCATTGAGTTGGTGCTGACTCATAGTGACGCTCTACACAACCCAATGAAACACTGACTGTTCTGGCACCATCCTCACAATTGTTGAGCCCAAATCCTGCTGCCACAGTGCCAATCCATGACGTTGTGGGTCTTCCTCTTTCTCGCTGATCTTCTAGTTTCTCTAAGGACTGTTCCCTCCTGATAACATGTCTGAAATATGAGAGACAAAGTCTCACCATCCTGGCTTCTAAAGAGCATTCTGACTGTACTTTCTTACAACACAGATCTGTTTGTCCTTCTGGCAGTCCATGGCACCTTCAGTATTCTCCTCCAAAACCA
>NW_006408882.1:497118-501620 GCF_000296735.1 Chrysochloris asiatica
ACTCGATGGCACCTGACAACAACATGTAACATACATCACTATCTCCCTTAGAGTTTTAGCACAATACTTGCATTGGTTAAAATGTTTACAATTACTTTGTTTATATATTTTTTTAAATTGTTTATAAATGTGTATCATTTGTTTATAATGAATTTGCTGTGCTGGTTGTTGTTAGGGGCTGTCGAGTCGATTCTGACTCATAGTGACTCTATGCACAACAAAACAAAACCCTGCCCTGTCCTGTGCCATCCTCACAACTGTTGCTATGCTTGAGCCCAATCTTGCTGCCACTGTGCCAATCCATCTTGTTGGGATCTCCCTTTGTTTACTGAATCTACCCTTTACCTATTGTAATGTCCTTCTCCAGGCACTGGTCCATCATAATACATCCAAAGTATGAGAGATGAAGTTTGGCCATTCTGGCTTCTAAGGGGCATAATCTCATGTATCTTCCTGCTTACAAAAGAGAAAGTTGTTGTTGTTAGTTGGTGTTGAGTCAAGTTCAACTCAAAGCAACCATGTGCACAATGAAATGAAACAGTTCACGGTCCTGCGCCATTCCAAATATGGTTGTTACACTTGAGCCCATTGCTGCTGCCAAGGTGCCAATTCATCTCATTGTGAGTCTTGCTCTTTGTTGCTGACTTTCCACTTTACCTAGCATGCTTTCCTTCTACAGAGACTGGTCCCTCCTGACAATATGTCCAAAGTCTGAGAGACCAAGTCTTACCATCCTGGCTTCCAAGGAGCACTATGATTGTACTTCTTTCAATAGAGATTTGTTTGTTCTTCTAGCAGTCCATAGTACTTTTATATTCTTCTCAAACATCATAACTAAAATACATCAATTGTTCTACCATCTTCCCTATGCATTGTCCAATTTTCAAATGCATGTGTTGTTGTTGGGAAGTGCTGTCGAGTCAGTTCCAACCCATAGTGACCCTGTATAGGGTTTCCTAGGAGCAGCTGGTGAACTTGAACTGCCAACCTTGCAGTTCAAACAGCTTTACAGTCTGGTGTATTAAGCCACTGCACCACACCAGGACTCCTGTGAGGATATTGAAAATGCCATAGCTTGGGTCAGGTGCACGTTAGTCCTCAAACTGACAAAGTAATAGTTATTTTTTAATATAATTTTAAATTTATCAAATTATAGGCAGTAGAACAGTTCTTTTAAAAATTAAATTGGAGGAAGAAAAAATGAAGCAAGTGTATAAAATAGTAATTAAGCTTAACTCTAGCCCAGCTCTTCATAAGTCTCTCAAAATACCTTGCAAATGCTGTATTTCAAGCAAATTTAGAAAGCTACTCCACAAGTACATATTAAAAGAGTGTCAAGGGAAAATGCAAATTTGCATGCCTGAGGCAAAGACTGTGCCAGAATGCAAGGAGGCTACATAGAAATGTTAGAGTCATAACAGATGCTAGATTGGACACATTAGCACACAGCCTATTCTAATAGAGAAAGAAGAGAATTAAAGCCAGGACTTATCTTAATGACCATTCAGTGGTTTAATTTCCATTTCCCTTCCTCTTCCCTTCTTCTGGTATTCCTTCATTGTTCTCTGGCTCATCCCCATTCACATTTCTTCCATGCCTTGCTTTCAACCCACAAAATATGAAGAGGGCAGTTAGCATAGAGATATTGTCAAGTGACTATAAAACCCACTACGTGGAGTAGAACTGTTCCTTAGAGTTTTCCTGATTGTAAGTCTTTAAGCAAGTTGACAGGCCCATCTTTCTCCTGTGGAAAGGCTGATGGGTTTGAACCACCAACCTTGTGGATACCAGCCCAAATGTAATATTCCTTTTCCTTCAACTCTGAGCAGATCCCAGAACTGCCAAGCTAGTTGGTTGCTGTTGTTAATTGCTGTCTTTTCTGTCTCACAGTGATGCTGCATACAGTTTTCCAGGAGCAGCTAGTGAATTTGAACCACCAACCTTGCAGTTCAAACTGACCTTGCAATGCAGTGCTTATCCTACAGTATTACAAGTATGAAGATGCACATGGAAATAAGAAATAATATATAGGCACACTGTATTTTTTTTATCCTTCTTCAGTAATATTTTTCTTTCTTTCATTTTTGTTTCCAACAAAAGCCAATGAGAATTCAATCTAAGGTATTGTGATTGGTTTACATATAAATCATATTAAAATCTCTCACTACTTTTAAGGAGCTCTGGTAGCATAGAGTTGGGCTGCTAACCTCAGGGTCAGCAATTCAAAACTACCAGCCAATCCATGGAAGAAAGATGAGGTTTTCTGCTCCCACAAAGATTTACAGCCTCAGAAACCCTATGCATGGTTGCTATGAGTCAGAACTGACGCCACGGCACACTACCACCACCTAATATTTTTAGAGAATTAGATTCATGATAATGTGACTCTCTTGTCTCAGAGTTTAGGATTATTAAAGAAACTCTATGCATCCACTAACAACAACCTACAAACACCTTAAAATATAATGTTGAAAACAATGAAAGTGACAGTTACCATTAACTAGGTGCTTTTTTCACATGCTGCACATGTGTTACCTTATTTGTACAACCTTGTGAGAAAGTTTGTTTTTTATCATCATTTTATGAGCAGGGAAACTGGATCCTGGAAAGACTAAGTGTTTTATTCAAAGTCAGATAATGAGTGCCGGAACTGGTATTTGGTACTTTTTCTGAGCAATCATTTAGCCAGTTCTCTTAACTGAGCCATCGTAAAGTCATTGCCACTCATCTGAACTTTCTCATCTTCATCATCTTTTAGTGACTATCCTATCACTGACTCTACTTTCAATATTCCAGAGTGATCAGGAACCTGTTTCCTCAAAAATCTCTCTCTCCTACTTATACTTGCATCATAAAATCTAGCATCTATTCCCCTTAGATTGCCTACTCTGTGAGGAATGGAGATCGACATTAGCAATTCTGCACAAAACAAGAGTTCATTTTCGAATGTGGTTTCAAGGCTTGATTCAGGGTTCTGTTAAAGTCAAAACCTCTCAATTTCTTAATTTCAAACCAGTTACCATGAAAATAAATAATTTAAAATAGTATATTGATATTTCAGATGAATGCAATCCTGAGACTAATGGGAAAGAGTCATATTTTATCATTCCAATTAATAATGGATGTTTACAGCTATTTCTTCTCATTTTGAGTCATGTGTCATCAGCAAATAAAGGTCCCAAAAGCTTTGCTCTATTCACATCATTAAGGTCAAGTGTACTTTGAGGAGGCAACTCTTCCTCAATCATATTTTAAGTGCCTTCCAACCTGAAGTGCTCGTCTTCTTTTCACTATATCAGACAATGTTTCATTCCAGTTCATAAGGTTTTCAGGGACTTATCCCTCAGAAGTGGAATGCTTATTCCTTCTTTCTAGTCTGTTCTTAATCTGGAAGCTCCGGTGAAACCATCAACCATGGGTAAACCTGCTGGTATTTGAAACACCAGTGGCACAGCTTCCAGAATCAAAGCAACATGTAAGTCACCACAGTATGACTAACTAGATAGATATTCTCAAGAATGAAATAGAAACCAGAAGATCAATACCCTATGTACTATTGAGCTGAAATGGACAGGTATGTGCCATTTTGAATCAGATAGTAATATGGTTGACTATGCAGGGAATGGCAAATTGAAAAGGAATGGCACTGTATTTATTGCCAAAAAGAACATTTCAAGATCTATTTTGAAATGCAATGCTGTCTGTGACAGGATAATATCTATAATCTTACAAGGAAGACCAGTTAATAAAACTATTATTCAAACTTACATACCAACCACCAATGACAATGATGAAGAAAATGAAAATTTCTACTAACTTCTTAGATCAAGATGCATTGGTTATTAATGGTGATGATAATGAGAAAGTTGCAGGGCAAATGGCCAGATGTGTGATTGTATACTGATTTATGGACAGTGCCCAATGGTTTGAATGGATGTTCAAGGACTTGGAAGGAAAATGATTGGAAAGTTGATGACAAGGATGTGTGGGGAACAGGTATGTGGATAGATCTCTCAGAATGATCCCAAAATGTGAAGATAATTTATGTCTCATGCTAATGTTCACCAAAGTGTTACCTTGACAGATAGGATGCTAACCATCAAGTGGATTTGCTAGGTGCAGTCCAAACAGTTCCAACTCATAGTGACCCTATGCAAAAAAAGAATGAAACATTACCCAGTCCTGTGCCATACACAATCGTGGTCAAGCTAGATCCCATTGCTGCTGGTCCTGTGCTAACCCATCACGTTGGGGGGGTCTTCCTCTTTTTCACTGACCCTCCAGTTTACAAAGTATGATATTCTTCTCAAAAGACTAGTCCCTTCTAATAATAAGTTCAAAGTATGAGAGATAAAGCCATGCTATCCTGGCTTCTAAAGAGCACTCTGGCTGTACTAATTCTAATACAGATTTGTTTGCTCTTCTGGTAGTTTTACTATTCTTCTCCAATGCCATAACTTAAATGCATCAAATCTTCTATGGTCTTCTTTATTCATTGTCCA
>NW_006408882.1:501720-503840 GCF_000296735.1 Chrysochloris asiatica
CAGTGCTGAAAGTTCTCACTCAACTATACCAAGAAATTTGAGATACAACTGTCTGAATGTGGTCCATATTTGTGTCCATTCCAAAGAAAGGAGACACAAGAGAATGTGGAAATCATTGAACATTATTAATATCACATTCAAGTAAGTTTGCTGAGGATAATTTTAAAAAACAGTTGCAGCAGTACATCCACAGAGAGCTGTCAAATTAAATCAAAATAGATTCAGAAAACATAGATTTAGACATGTGATTGCTAATTTCAGTTAGATCTTGGCTGAAAGTACAGAA
This sequence comes from Chrysochloris asiatica, assembly GCF_000296735.1. Lineage (NCBI taxonomy): Eukaryota > Metazoa > Chordata > Mammalia > Afrosoricida > Chrysochloridae > Chrysochloris > Chrysochloris asiatica. Next base: position 502,007 of record NW_006408882.1, read on the forward strand.
TAGCAGAAAGCTGTTTACTTGTGCTTTTTTTTTTTGCCTATTCAAATGCATTCGACTGTGTGGATCTTTACAAACCCTTGCAAAGAACTGGAATTCTAGATGACTTAGCTGTACTCATGAGGAACCTCTATATTGATCAAAAGGCAGTTGTTTGAACAAGGAAATATAAAATAAATCAAAACGAGGAAAGGGGTGAGCCAGGGTTGTATCCTTCCACCATATTTATTCAATTTGTATGCTGAGCAATTATCCAAGAAACTGGACTATATGAAGTGGAACACATCATTAAGATTGGAGGAAGACTCACAAACAACCTGAGATATGCATATGACACAACCTTGCTTACTAGAAGAAAAGCTCATTTGAAATACTTACTGATGAAGGTTAAAGATTAACTTCAGTATGAATTGTACCTCAGTGTAAAGAAAACAAAAATCCTCACAACTTGATCAATAAATAATATCCTGATAAATAGAAAAGATTGAATTTGTCAGCCTTCATTTTGATACACAATCAATGCTCATGGGAGCAACAGTCAAGAATTCAAATAACATCTTGCCTTAGGCAAATCTTCTTCAAAAGAACTTTTTGTAGTGTTAAAGTATAAAGATGTCATTGAGGACTAAGTTGCACCTGACACAAGCCATAATATTTCTAATCGCCTCCTGTGAACATGAAAGTTGGACAACAGATAAGAAAAACAGTAGAAGAATCCATGTATTTTAACTATGGTGTTGTTGAAGAGTACAGAAAATACCATGGACTCCCAAAGAACAAACAAATCTACAACTAGAATGCCCCTTAAAAGCAAGTATGGCAAGACTGTCTCTGAAACTTTGGATATATTGTCAGGAGAGTAGGTTCAGACTCAAAATGACCCTGTATGGAATTTCCAAGGCTGTAAATCTTTATGGGAACAGAAAGCCTCATCTTTCTCCCATGGAGTGGCTGGTGGATTTGATCTGCTGATCTTGCAGTCCAGTGCTTATCTGACAGAACCAATCCAGGACTATTAGTCTCACTTTACAGATGAAGAAATTGATATTTATTTAGTTAATTAACTTATGCAAAACCATAAAACTAGGTGGTAGTAAAAACAAAATTCTACCCCAGTGTAACCTCAAGTCTGTTTTCCTGAATATGAAATAATATACGGTTAAAACAAACACATTGAGCAGCACTTTTTAAATGAAACACACAAGTAGGGAAAGAAGGAAGCAAACTAATTATTGTTTTTGTTGTTAGGTGTCATTAACTTGGTTCCTACTTATAGCAACACTATGAATATCAGAATGAAATACTGCCTGGTCCTGCACTATCCTCAAAATCATCATTATAATGGAGCCCTTTGCTGCTGCCACTTTGTCAATCTATCACATTGGGGGTCATTGATGCTCTTCTTTACCAAGCATGATGTCCTTCTCAAGAAACTGGTCCATCCTAATAATAAGTTTGAAATGGTGGTAGTGGTGGTGGTGTGCCATGGAGTAGGTTCTTACTCATAGCAGCTCTGCATAGGGTTTCCAAGGAGGAGCTAGTGGGTTTGAACTGCCAACCTTGTGGTTCACAGTCCTGTGCTGATCCTACAGTGCCATAGACTCTTTCAAGTTGAGGCTTGAATTTTTACTTCAGTTCTTTCATCTTGAGGAATTCTGAGTGTGTTCCATCCTTTTGGTTTTCTAACCTTATCTAACCTTAGATCTTTGCATAAATCATTATAATATTTGACTTTGTCTTCTTGATATGTCCTTTAAAATTTTATATTCAGCTCTTTTACCTCTTCATTTCTTTCACTTGGCTTATCAGCTCTTTGCTGGTCAGCAAATTTCAGAGT
>NW_006408882.1:511738-512972 GCF_000296735.1 Chrysochloris asiatica
AGGTGCACCTTAGTCCTCAAACTGACATCTTTGCTTTTCAACATTTTAAAGAGGTCTTGTGCAGCAGATCTTCCTAATGCAAGACAACCTTTGATTTTTTTTTGATTGTTGCTTCCATGAGTGTTGAGAATGGATCCAAGCATAATGAAGTCTTGGACAACTTCAATCTTTTCTCCATTTATATAGATGTTGTTTATTGGTCCACTGGAAGGGCTTTTATTTTCTCTACAAGGAGGTGCAACCCACACTGAAGGCTTGGTCTTTAATCTTCATCAGTAAGTATTTTCAGTTCTCTTCACTTTCAGCAAACAAGGTTGTATCACCTGCAAATCACAGGTTGTTAATGAGTTGTCTTCTAATCCTGATGCCACACTCTTCTTTATACAATCCAGTTTCTTGAATTATTTGCTCAACATGCAGAACGAATAAGTATGATAAAGAATAAAACCCTGGAATGTTATATTTTCTGATTTTAAAACATTCAGTGTCCCCTTGCCCTTTTCTAATAACTCTCTCTTGGTCTATGTACTGTTTTTTCATGAGCACAATGAAATGCTCCAGAATAGTCATCCTCTGCAATGTTGTCCATAGCTTGTCATGAGTCACACAGCTTGAAAGCCTTTGCATAGTCAATAAAACATAATATTTTTCCAATACTCTGCTTTCAGCCAATATCCATCTGATGTCAACAATGATATCCCTCAATTCACTTCCTCTTCGGAATCTGACATCAGCCTCTGGTAGTTTCCTGTCAATTTACTTTTGAGGCTTTTAAAAATTATTATTATTATCTTTAGTTTACTCACAAGTGATATCAATGATATTATGCCATGAATTTTTCATTCTGTTGAATTGCCTCTCTTTGGATTTGGCACAAATATGGCTCTCTTTCAATCAGTTGGCCAGATAGCATTCTTCCAAATTTCCAAATGTCTCTAGTGCTGAACTAGTTTGTTGAAAAACTTCAATTTGTATTCTATAAACTGACAGAGCCTTTTTCTTTGTCAATACCTTCAATGTACCTTGATTACCACTGATTCTTTTTTTTTTTTTTCACCACTGATTCTTTTTTTTTTCTTAACTTTTTATTGTGAATTGAATGAAGGTTTACAGAGTATATCATCAGTTTTACATTCAACAAATCAAACACTTTGTTTCATTTTAATGATTATAATTCCCAAATATGTACCAATAGTTAACAGTATTTACATCTATTCAGGTTAACTCTTTTTTT
>NW_006408882.1:513625-515599 GCF_000296735.1 Chrysochloris asiatica
AGGTTTTCACCATCTATTCCAATAGATGTAGTTAATTTGATTTCTATGTATTCCAGTACAACATACAGACAGATTAGTAGTATAATTAATTCTTGGAAGCTAAAAAAGAGAAGTTACAAGACCAAAAGAACAAAGTAGATAATGAACATAAGCAAAGCTATAATCGTTTGATTTTGAACAAACTTGTATTCTGATTTTGGCTTTGCTCCTAGCCTCTCATCAGTCACTTAGACAGTTAACAATTTCAGAGAGCAGACCTCTACCTAGAATACTTTAGAAGAACCCTGTCTTCTCAACCTCATCAAGCGGTCTATGTTTAAAACATCTGGTTCCATTGTCAACCAAATTAAATGCTGCTACATCTCTTTATAATAAGGACCTAAGAAGAAAGCCTTAATGATTTTCTAAATTGTCAGTAATTGAATCATTTAAGTTTTGTAATCAGGACTTTTGAAAGTGTAAATCCAAGTTGATTAGTGAATAAAAGCAGCTAAAGCAAAATATGTGGAAAAGGTCATCAAATTTGATGTCCAAAGGATAAATTTTTGGACTTCACACCTAAAAGAGGTAGTCTTTCTCATTCCATATACAAACCAGGGATGGCCACACTTCATCTCTGTTACTTTGGACATATTATAAGGAGGGACCAGTCCCTAGAGATGAACATTGTGCTTGGTAAAGTGGAAAGTCAGAGATAATGAAGAACACTCCCAAAGAGATGGATTAGCACAGTAGCAGAATCAATGGACTCAAGTTTAGCAATGCTTGTGAGGTTGACACAGAACTGGGAAGTGTTTTGTTCTGTTGTGCATAATGCTGCTATGAGTCTGTATTAACTAGATGGCACCTAGCAACAACAAGAAGACAGCCCTAATGATTTCTTGAATTGTCAGTAATTCAATTGAGTATGTTATATAATCAGGTCTTTTGAAAGTGAAAACCAAAAGAGAAGAACACGCTCAGCATTTCTCAAGCTGGGGGAACTGACAAAAAAAAAATCCAAGCCTTGACTCATGTGGTCTTGCAGGATTCTATGGGCAAAATGGATTCCTGGCATGGTGCTGTGGATCAGCACAGGACTGAAAACCAAGGTCTGCAGTTCAAACACAGCAGATGATCTTTGAGAAATCCTGCACAGGGTCGCTGTGAGTCAGATTTGACTTGACAATGCTTAACAACAAGAACAAGAACAATGGGCAAAATAGTGATTGAAGCAGAAAGCATTAAAAGAAGATGACATGAATACACAGAGTCACTGTATCTAAAAGAAATGGTCAATGTTCAACCATTTAAAGATGTAGCATATGATCAAGAATCAGTGATTCTGTAGGAAGAACTCCAAGAGGCATGGAGGAATTGACAAAGAACAAGGCATGGGAATAGATGAAATACAAATTAAAATCTTTCAACAAACTTATGTGGCACTGGAGGCACTCATTCATCTATGCCAAGAAATTTGGAGGGCAACTTACTAGAAAAGATCCGTGTTTGTGCCTATTCCAAAGAGAAGAGATCCAGTTGAATGAAGAAGTCATCAAGCAATATCACTGATATCCCATGCAAGTAAAGTTTTACTAAAGATAATACAAAAGTGGCTACAACCATACATTGACAGAGAATTTCCAGAAGTTTAAGCCAGTTTTAGAAGAGGACGTGGGGCAAAGGATCTTACTGCTGACGTCAGATGGATAGTGTCTGAAAGCAGAGAATGCCGGAAAGATGATCATCTATGTTCTGTTGACTATGCAAAGGCTTTTTTGTGTGGATCATGACAAGCTATGGACAACCTTGCGAACACTTAGTTTTCTGGAACTAAGTATTCTGGAACACTTAGTTGTGCTTATGAAAAACCTGTATATACACCAAGAGACAGTTGTTCTAAAAGAGCAAGGGAACACTGAATGGTTTAAAATTAAGAAAGTTTTAAAAGATGTGTGCCAGGGTTTTATTCAATTACCATACTTATGCAATCTG
>NW_006408882.1:515699-516726 GCF_000296735.1 Chrysochloris asiatica
TCATTGAAAGATTCAGCAAAGTGACAGGGTATAAGATCAACATACAAAAATCAGTTGGATTCTTCTGTAGTAACAATGACAGTGCTGAAAAACACATTAGGAAAAAAATACTATTTCAAATTGCCACCCAAAGGATGAAATATATAGGAATAAACATAACCAGAGAAACAAAGGGCCTATACAAAGAGAATTACAAAACACTGCTACAAGAAACCAAAAGAGACTTACAAAAGTGGAAGGATATACCATGTTCCTAGATAGGAAGACAGCATTATGAAAATGTCAATAATACCCAAAGCAATTTACACATGTAATGCAATCCCAATCCAGATTCCAACGTCATACTTCAAAGAGATGGAAAAGACTATTACAAACTTTAAATGGAAAGGAAGGGGACCTAGGATAAGCAGAGCACTGCTCAAGAAGAACAAGGTTGGAAGCCACTCATGTCCTGATTTCAAATTCTACTACATGGTTACAGTGGTCAAAACAGCCTGGTACTGGTACAATGAAAGATACATTGATCAATGGAACAGAACTGAGAATCCAGATTTAACCCATCCACATACAGCCAACTGATTTTTGGCAAAGTGCCTAAGTATGTTACATGGGGAGGAGATAGTCTCTTCAACAGATGGTGCTGGCAGAACTGGAAAGTGATATGCAAAAGATTGAAACAAGACCTTTACCTCACACCGTATACAAAAACCAACTCAACATGAATTAAAGACCTAAATGTTAATCCCAAAATTATGAAAGTCATCAATGAAAAAATTGGGACATATGTGAGGGCTCTAATCCAGGGAATACACAGATTACCAAACATTTTGAAAACTACACAAACAAAAGTAAACAAAATAGATGATTGGTACATACTAAAAATTAAAAACTTATGTGCATCACAAGACCTCACCAAAAGAGTAAAGAGGGAAATCACAGATGGGAAAAAATATTTTGCAATGACACATCAGATAAGGGACTTATTTCTAAAATATATAGGAAACTACAACACCTCTAAAGAAAAAGA
>NW_006408882.1:519355-522445 GCF_000296735.1 Chrysochloris asiatica
TTGACTGTCTTTTGAATCTTGGTTTCCCTTGCCTACCGTTGTAAAATAGACACTTGAGGTGGGGAGAAAGGAATAGCCAGAAAGCTTGTAACTCCGTCTTCAGCCTATAACTGATTGAAATACCTTAAAGGGGCCTAGAAGTTTCCCAATGAAAGAGGCTTCCTCTGGAGCTTTTGCATTGCATACAACCATACATGGAAACCAGAATTCCATCCAGAATTGTCTGAGGTGGGAAATTTCCACTGGAATCGACAAGTAGACCATCCTGTAGTGGCTAGAAAAACAGAAGATACTTCGTGAAAAAAGATTGGCAGGAAAAATCTGAAACAATAATGACAGTCTGATTGATTGCTACAAGAACAAGGAGCCTGTTTGCCCGGGAGCCATCAAGGCAAGTGGTTGGAACCCCTCCAAGAAAACCCCCTTTCAAGACTGAAATTCAAGTGGAATACATGAGCAGGCATGTGGTCTGGCTGGTGAGCACGTTGGTCAACAATAAGGAAAGAGGGCAGGGGGTGGGGGTGGGGAACAGCAATGATGTTAAGAGCTAAGCCCGACCACAATCAATAGATCCCCATGAACCCAGGTGGAGAACTGGATAGCCAAAATTATGGCAAGACCCAGGACTCCTGGGTCCAGAGGCCGTGACATGGCCACAGAGGACTAGAGTGGAGAGTGAAGCATCAGCTGATATAAAGTGAGAGGAGATGGACAAGAACACCCATACTTGTAGATAGTACCCACTTGACCTGGTTTTGATGGCTGGATGATCAGAACTCAACTAGAAGAAGAAAGAAGAGGAGGGGGTAAAAAAAAGAATAACCTGCTATAATTTGATGAACTTTACCTATACTTATGGATGTAGTGTCTCAAAAAAGGGATCAAATCTTTACAGTGAGGATCACTCCCACCCCCTCAGTACACAGGGTTGACAGGGATGGGCAACTTAGACATTGGCTACCCAAAATGCAGAGTGGGGAGGAACCTATAAAGGCAAGAAGAGACTAGCTTACAAGCTTTCAAGAGGGAGTGTAATTCCAGAGGGGGTGAGGGAAGGTAGAATCACCAGTGAATGATTTTCAATCTGTTGGGACCAGGCTGGCAAAAGGAAATGGGAGTGAGATTCTTGTGGCACAATAGTGAATAATTGTTATCAGGACTGACCATGAGGCTAGGAAATACAGAGGTAAACGTTTTTTGACAAAAGGAGGAGAATGATTGATTTTGCAGCCCAGTAGCAGAGGTCCCTGGGACCATCAAGTGAGAAGAACAGAGAGCAGGACCCTACCCAGAGAGGCAGTGACACCAGGGATTGAGACAGAGATGATGACATGGACAGATGTAGTGTCTAAGGACACTGGTCTCAGGAAGGGAGAAGGGCTGTGTGCTGGCACCCGGGGAGCCAGGGACGAGCCTGTGGGTTGTACCATTTGGGGTTATTTGATGATGCATGGAGGGGATTGTAATCATTGCAATGAAACAAAATATGATATGATAAGTGTAAAGCTGATGTTCTCCCATATAAACCTCACAATATAAATAAACAAGCAAAAACAAACAAAAAACAAACAGGAGTCGCAATACTAATATCTGGTAAAAGAAACTTTAAGGCAAAAACCAGCATAATAGATAAAGATGGACATATCTCATGATTAAAGGAACAATTGATCAAGATGACACAACCATAATAAATATCTATGCTCCCAATGAAAGAGCTCCAAAATATATAAAGAAAACTCTAATAGATTTGAAAAAGAAATAGACAAATCTACAATAATAGTGTGTAATTTAATACACCACTTTCAAAACTGGACAGAACAATCAGAAATAAACTTGACAAAGACACAGAAAAACTAAATAACACAATCAGCCAACTGGACCTCATAGATGTGTACAGAGCATTCAACCCAACAAAAGCACAATACACATTCTTTTCCAGTGTACATGGAACATTCTCCAGAATAGACCATGTCTTTGGCCACAAAACAAACCTCCATAAATTTACAAATATCAAAATACTACAAAGCATCTTCTCAGACTACAATGCTATCCAATTATAAATCAGCAATAAGAAGACTAAGGAAATAAAGTCAAATACATGGAAACTGAATAACACCCTGCTGTAAAGCGACTGGGTAAAAGAAGAAATTAAACGTAAACTCACAAAGTTCCTAGAAACAAATGAGAACAAAAACATAACATACCAAAATCTTTGGTACACGGCAAAAGCGGTGCTAAGAGGACAATTTATTGCAATAAATGCACACATCCGAAAAGAAGATAGAAATTAACACATTAACACTGCATCTGCAATAATTGGAAACAGACCAACAGAGGAAACCTACAGTCACCAAAAGAAAAGAAATAATAAAGATTAGAACAGAAATAAATAAGGTAGAAAACAGAAAATCTATAGAAAAAATCAAAAGGACAAGAAACTGGTTCTTTGAAAGGATTAATAAAATTGACAGACCATTGGCAAACCTAACAAAAGAAAAGAAGGGGAATACACAAATGACACGCATTAAAATCCACATGGGCGATGTCACAAAAGAACCAAAGAAAATCAAAAGGATAATAACAGAATACTTGAATAGTTGGACTCCAAAAAATTTGTAAACTTAAAAGAGATGGATACATTTTTAGAAAAACACGACCTACTTAAACTTACACAGAGTGAAGTAGAAAACCTGAAAAGTCCCATAACAAAAGAAGAAATAGATCAGGTCATCAAAAGACTCCTAACCAAAAGAAGTCCAGGCCGAGACAGCTTCACTGGTCAGTTCAACCAAACATTTAGGGAAGAGCTGTCACTAATTCTACTCAAATTATCCAGAATCCAGACGAGGAAGGGAAATTCCCTAATACATTTTATGAAGCAAGCATAACTCTGAGACCAAAACCAGGGTAGGACATCACTAAGAAAGAAAATTATAGACCAATATAGCTCTGGTAGCGTAGTGGTTACGAATCGGGCTGCGAACCTTAAGGTCGGCGGTTCGAAACTACCAGCCGCTCCGCGGGAGAAAGATGAGGCTTTCTACTCCCGTAAAGATTTACACCCTCGGAAACCCTGTACAGGGTCGCTAT
>NW_006408882.1:523451-533928 GCF_000296735.1 Chrysochloris asiatica
ATTACATGGTTACAGTGGTCAAAATAGCCTGGTACTGGTACAATGAAAGATACATTGATTGATGTAACAGAATCGAGAATCCAGAAAGTAACACATCCACATACGGTCAACTGATTTTTCACAAAGTACCTAAACATATTGCATGGTGAGGGGATAGTCTCTTCAACAGATGGTGCTGGCAGAACTGGAAAACGATATGCAAAAGATTGAAACAAGACTTTTATCTAACACCTTATAAAAAAACGAACTCAGCATTGATTAAAGACCTAAATGTGAATCCCAGAATTATGAAGGCCATCAATGAGAAATAGGGACATACGTGAGGGCACTAATCCAGGGAATACACAGACTACCAAACATTTTGAAAACCACACAAACAAAAGTAGACAAAATAGATGAGTGGGACATGCAAAAAATTAAAAAGTTATGTGCATCAAAAGACGCACAAGAGTAAAAAAGAGTAAAAAAGGGAACCTACAGGAAGGGAAAAAAAATCTTTTGCAATGACACATCAGACAAGGAACTCATTTCTAAAATATATAGGAAACAACAACACCTCTACAAGAAAAAGACAAATAATCCGATTAAAAAATGGACATGAAAAGACACTTCACTAAGGAAGAGATCCGGGCAGCCAACAAACGTGAAGAAATGTTTACAATCACTAGCCATTAGAGAGATGCAAATCAAAACAACAATGAGATACCATCTCACACCAGCAATAACAGCAAAGGTCAAAAAAGTAGAGGAAACAAATGCTGGCGGGAATGTGGTGAGACTGGGACCCTCTTGCATTGCTGGTAGGATTCCAAAATAGCCTTTCTGGGAAGCAATATGGCGCTTCCTCAGAAGTTTGGAAATAGAAATACCTTATGATCCAACAATCCTTCTACTTGGTATTTACCCACAAGAAATATGAGCCATAACACGAGTAGATATATGCACACCAATGTTCATAGCAGCACTATTTACAATAGCAAAAAGATGGAGACAGCCTAAGTGCCCATCAACTGAAGAATGGATAAACAAACTGTGGTACATACACACAATGGAATATTATGCTACCTTGAAGAACAACAAGGAAGCTGTAAGCTACCACATAGCATGGATGAACCTTGAGGACATTATGTTGAGTGAAATCACTCAGCCACAAAAGGACCACTATTGTAAAAGACTAAGAAAAAGAACCCATACTAAAGTGGGGGTGGGTGGGGATGTGGGTGATGTTTTTTGCTGGTTACCGGGAAGCTGGTGGTGTGGCAGTGTGGGTGGGTGGTTGAGGGGAGGAAGGGGAAGGTGGAGCAGTGGAGCACAGGTTAGGTGCCATTGAGTCGGTACCTACTCGTAGCAACCCTATGCACAACAGAACGAAACAATATCCGGTCCTGGGCCAACCTCACAACTGAGCCCATTGATGCTGCCACTTAGCCAATCCATCTCGCTGGGGCTCTTCCTCTTTTTCTCTGATCCATCCACCTTACCAAACACGATATCCTTCTCCAGCAAATGGTCCCTCCTGACAATATGTCCAAAGTATGAGAGACAAAGTTTGGCCATCTTGGTCTCCAAGGAGCACTCTGGCTGCACTCTTCCAATACACATCTGTTGGTTCTTTTGGCAATCCATGGCACTTTCATTACTCTCCTCCAACACCATAACTCAAAGGTATCAATTCTTCTACAGTCTTCCTTATTCACTGTCCAGCTTTCACATGCATATGAGGTTATTGAAAATACCATGGCTTGGATCAGGCGCACCTTAGTCCACAAGACGATGTCTTTGCTCTTCAATGCTTGGTAAAACTTCGTCTCTTATACTTCAGACATGTTGTCAGAAAGGAAAAGTCCCTGGAGAAGGATGTAATGCTGGTGGGTTAATGAAAAAGAGGAAGATCCCCAAGGAGATTGGTTGGCACAATGGCAGCAGCAATGGACTCAAGCATAACAATTGGGAGGGTGATGTAAGGTCTGGCAGTGTTTTATTCTGTTTTGCATGTCATCTCTATTAGTAAGAATGGATTCCAAAGACACCTAACAACAGTAGCCAGATTATGCACAGCAAAACCAGACACTAATCTAACACTTTCTATATGTACCACTGGATCCGATGCTGTTGGATTACACAAGGTAAGCAGTTCAAACTCACCAGCTGATCCTTGGAAAATTTACCAGGGTGGTTATGAGTTTCTATGAGTCAGAACAAGCTGAGGGCACTTAACAACAGCAAAACATGTACCATTTGGTGACATTGATTGCATTCTTGGAATTGTGCAACATTTTTTACCCTCCTGTTCTGAGTTGTTTCTCCACCATTAACATAATTGTCTTCTAAGGTGCCTATCTAATCCTTATTGTTATATGGATTAGATAGGCACTTTAGAAGACAATGAAGACTATGCATGCATGTTTAAGATGTGAATATAATTAGCACAGACTGATTGAATATGAAAATAAAATTTAGGATTTAGCATGAATTAAAAAATGATGAGAATGTTTAATAAAATAATAGGCAAACAACTTATACTTTGTGAATTATAAAATGGAAAAAATAAATGCAGAGTGTTTTTTTATCCAATGGTTGGTGGTGGTTATGTGCCGTGGAGTCGGAACCGACTCATAGCGACCCTGTACAGGGTTTCCGAAGCTGTAAATCTTTACGGGAGCAGAAAGCCTCATCTTTCTCCCATGGAGCGGCTGGTAGTTTCTAACTGCAGACCTTCTGGGAGCAGCCCAATTCATAATCCATTATGCTACCAGGATGTTTTATAATTTTATTGTTGCTGTTATTAAATTCCAGTGAGTCAGTGTTGACCCATAGTGGTTTTTGAGGAGCAGCTAGTGGATTTGAACCACTGATTTATGGTTAGCCATCCAGTGCTTATCCTACAGTGCCATGCCAGGAGTCCCTTGTTATTTGTTGTTGCTGTTTTTGAGTGCTGTAGAGTCCATTTCAACTCATAACTAACCTATATAGGGTTTTCAAGGAGCAGCTGGTAAGTTTGAGTCACCAATCTTGTGGTTAAACCAACTTTACAGTCCAGTGTATTAGCCCACAGTGCCACAGTGTAAGTCAATTAACAATTTCCAACACATTTACACATTTTCTTAAATGAAAGAAAAAAAAAAAAAGTACATGTGAACCACAAGACCAATAGGTCAAACCCACCAATTGCTCTTTAGAAGCCCTATACAGGGTAGCTTTGAGTCAGAACTGACTTGATGGCACTTAACAACAACAACAATGCCTTAATAACACGTTATCATTATGGTGGTGATGATGTTGTGTCACTGAGTTGGTCCCAATTCATAGCAACCCTGAATAAGATTTCTGAAAGCAGCTGGTGGATTTGAACTGCTGACCTTGCAGTTACCAGTCCAATAGTTATTGTAGCACCATACCAGGGTTAAGAATAAGTGTATTTAAAATATTATTTAAGATTAAGTGTATATGTGAATATGTTTCAAGAATTGTTGTCATTGTTGTTAAGTGCCATCGACTTTTCAGGATATAAAGGGTTGTTTTGTGATCCTGTATAGGGTTTCTGAAGTGGTACATTTTTATGAAAACAGAAAGTCTCATCTTTCTCCTGCAGAGCGTCTGATAGATTCGAACTGTTGACCTTTCAGTTAGCAGCCCAGCTCACAATCCACTACTCTACCAGGGCTCCTGATCATCAATTAATATGGTTGTCCACAAACAACTGCTTTATATCTAGTGGGCAACATCTAAATAAAGCATTTCCTTTGTTGGCATTAGGGACATTTCAAAATATACACTAGTGATTCAGTAGTTCTACTAATTGCATTTAAAATATAATCCATGATTTTTCTTATACATACAAAAAATTTTTTGGAATTGTTTGCATTGGATTGGATATAAATATAATTTTTCTCATACAAACATCAGCCTGAAAACATGATATCGAAAGATACAATTGTTTTAGGGCATTCATCTCGAAAAACATTAATAGGAAAGATGTTATGCAGGGTATAATTAAAATAAATTACAATAATTAAGCATGCCAATTAAAATACAGATTATTAGGCTGGATAAATAAACAAACTCTAGTTATATGCTGTGGAGAAGAGACACACCTAAAACAGAAATCACACAGATGGTTGAAAATAACAGGATAGAATAAATATGCTTCGTGCATTCACTAGAATTAGGTTCTGCTATGAGTTACAGAAAAGCCAAAATAATGGTATTTAAACAAGATCAAAGGTTCTTCCTCTTGTCTGTTAATGGAATTGGTTAATTATTCACCTATTAACTCAATCTAAAAGACTAGTAAAAGTGACACGGCAGAGCTCCTGTATGAAATTTCAGGGGTCCCAGCTGTGTCCTCTTCATACTTCATCATCCTATATTTTGGCCATAGCCCTCCTGGTTCAATATGATAGAACTGCAGTACTGGGCATCAGGATGAAGTACAGATGAAGAAGAGATGAAAGGAATGTACCAGCCAATTTAAGGAATCCTCCTAATGCTTTACACATAATAATTCCCCGAATCCTTAAAATAACCCTGGTGGTACTATGGAATTGGTTGTGACTCATAGTAACCTTCTTTGTTCTAACTTTTCGTTAGCCGCCCAACTCATGATCCAGTATGTTACCAGAGCTACTAGGAAATCAAAACTACTTGCCACAATGGTACAGATGAGGCAACTGAGGCACAGAGTGGCATGCCCACGGTTACAAGGCTAACAAGTGACCCACGCAGAATTTGAACTTAGATGGTTTGACTCCAGCACCTGTGTTCTTAAACACTAAGCAGTATTGGTAAATAGCTTAACTTTTCTAGGTCTATATTTATTCTCTGCAAAATCAAAGAGATTAGACCTTTATATCAGGGGTCTGAAATAGATGTCAAGTAGGCCAAATAAAGTCTACAAATGAATATTTGTAATTTTTATGATTATTATTTAAATTCTTTCAATTAGTATACGCACTATCCAGTTATCCATTATGCCAGACTCTACTATCTCCTCATGGTGTTGTTGTATAGCAGCTTTTTGCATGATACTCTCTGGCTCTAGAAGGCATTTGTACTGGGAACCCCAACTCACCCTCCTACTACTACAATTTCATTGTCAAAGGAGAACAGAGTTTTCTTAAGAATGTTCACCAAAACTATCTATTGGTCCACCTGATTCAAAAGTACATAATTAAAATTAACTCAATAAATAATCAGAAACTTCATTAAAATGAAAAAGAATAAGCTAGGTTGTTCTGGTAGCATAGTGGTTATGAGTTGGGCTGCTAATCTCACGGTCTGCAGTTTGAAACTACCAGTTGTTCCACAGAAGGAAGATGAGACTTTCTGTTCCCATCAAGATTTATAGCCTTGGAAACCCTATGCAGGATCCTATGAATCAGAACTCACTCTATGGCACACCTCCACCACCACCACCATTGTTGTTAAAGTCTCGTCAGTCAGATCCAACTCACAGAGACCAAGTATAGGGTTTCTGAGGCTTTAAAGCTTTGCAGGAGCAAGAAACCTCTTCTTTCTCCAGAGTGACTGGTGGGCTTCAACTGCTGACTTTGTGGTTCACAGTACAGTGCTTATCTTATAGAGCTACCATGTTCCCCCAAAGAAGATATAGAAATATAATATGAACTATTTAATTATATTCAAACTACATATAAGATGTTTGAATATAATTTACTAAATGTAAATGTGTATTAAATATATGGCTAACTCCAAACTCCAGAGATACTATATGGATAGGACGGAGTCCTGGTGTAGCACTGTGGGATTATGCACTGGATTGAAAGGTCAGTTTGAATCACAAGATCAACCATTCAAATTCACCAGCCACTCCTTAGAAACGTTAGGTAGGGTCCGTATGAGTACAACCAACTCATAGGCACTTAACAATAACAACAAAAATTAGAAATAGCTCATCTAGTTTCAAATTCACTTCCAATCTTACTATCTTGATTTTATGTATCTAACCAAGGACTTCTGAATCTGCTTCCTAGTTAAACTTATGCTGATTCAGTCATTCCTTTGTGTTATAACCATTGTGCAAATTGAGAGAACTCTCCAAATCTCTGTCAGTAATGCTTCAAGATGATTGAGAATTCATCTACCAGTTCATTGTTTACGTGTCCATTGTTTTGACTCTGTGTTTTTTTTCCTATTGACTAGAACTGCAAGGTTGGTGGTTCAAGCTCATCAACTGCTCCTTGGGAACCCTATACAGCATTGATATGGGTTGGAATCAACTGGACAACACTTGACAGCAACTACTACACTCTGTTTCAGAAGCTGCTTGAGTGAAGAAACAAATTGTTTGAGTTTATTTACAGTTATTTGTGGTTAAGTGCCATTGAGTTGGTTCTGACTCATAGTGACCCTGTACAGTGTTTTCAAGGAGTGACAGGTAGGTTTGAACTGCAGACTTTGAGATTATTTTATTCTATGGTACCAAACCAGGATTCCATACAGTGTTGTTTGTTGATGTTGTTAGGTGCCACAGAGTCAGTACCGACTCAGAATGACCTTATGCACAGCAGAACAAAACACTGACAGATCCTGGGCCAATCTTACTACTGTTGCCATGCTTCAGTCCATCAATGCTGCGACTTCGCCAATCCATCTCATTGTGAGCCTTCCTCTTTTTCTCTGACCATCTACCTTACAAAATATGCTATCCTTCTCCAGCGATGTTACCTCCAGACAATATATCCGAAGTATGAGAGATGAAGTTTGGGCATCCTGGCCTCAAAGGAGCACTCTGGCTGCATTTCTTCCAGAATGGATCTATTGGTTCTTTTGGCAGCCATGGCACTTTCAATATTTTCCTCCAACACCATAACTCAAATGCATCAACTCTTCTATAGTCTTCCTTATTTACTGTCCAGCTTTCACATGCATATGCGGTTATTGAAAATACCATGGATTGAGTCAGGTTAACCTTAGTCTTCAAACTGACATCTTTGCTCTTCAACACTTTAAAAAGGTCATGTGCAGCACATTTGCCTAATGCAACACTTCATTTGATTTCTTGACTGCTGCTTCTGTGAGTGTTGATAGTTGATCCAAGAAGAATGAAATCTTTGACAACTGCAATCTTTTCTACATTGATAAAAATGTTGTTTATTGGTCCAATGGTAAGGAATTCTGTTTTCTTGACATTGAGATGTAATCCATACCGAAGGCTTTGCTCCTTGATCTTCATCAGTAAATATTTTAAGTCCTCTTCATTTCAGTAAGCAAGGTTATATCATCTGCATATTACAGGATGTTAATGAGTCTTCCTCCAATCCTGATGCCATGTTTTTCTTCATATAACCCAGCTTCTCAGATTATTTGCTCAGTATACAGGTTGAATAAGTATGGTGAAAGAATACAACCCTGTCACACACCTTTCTTATTTTTAACCCGTTCAGTGTTCCCACGTTCTGTTCAAACAGCTGCCTCTTGATCCAGGTACAGATTCCTCATAAGCACAATTACGTGTTCCAGAATACTCATGCTTCACAATAATGTCCATAGCTTCTCAGGATCCACACAATCAAAAGCCTTTGTGTAGTCAATAAAGTACAGGTAAACATCTTTCTTATATTCTCTGCTTTCAGCCAAGATCCATAGGACATCAGCAATGATATACCTCATTCCACGGCCTCTTCTGAATCCGGCTTGAACCCCTGGAAGTTCTCTGTCAATGTATGATTGTAGCCATTCTGTATTGCCTTTAGCAAAACTTTACTCGCATGGGATATCAAAGAGATTGTCCGATGATTTCCGCATTCCATTGGGTCACCTCTCTTTGGAATGGGCACAAACACGGATCTCTTCCAATCAGTTGGCCAGATAATTGTCTTCCAATTTCTTGGCAGAGATGAGAGAGTGCCTCCTGTGCTGCATCACTTTCTTGAAAGATTTCAATTTTTATTCCATTAATTCCTGGTGCCTTGTTCTTTGCCAATTCCTTCAAAGCAACTTGGATTTCCTCCTTCAGTATCATTGGCTCTTGATCATACGCTACCTCTTGAGTTGAACATTAACCATTTCCTTTTGATACAGTGACTCTGTGTATTCCGTCCATCTTCTCTTGCTGCTTTCTACATCATTCAATAATTTGCCCAGAGACAGAACTGGAAAACAATATGCAAAAGATTGAAACAAGACCTTCACTTCACACGTTATGCAAAAACCAACTCAACATGGATTAAAGACCTAAATGTGAATCCCAGAATTATGAAGGTCATCAATGAAAAAATAGGGACAAATGTGAGGGCACAAATTCAGGAAATAAACAGACTACAAAACATTTTGAAAACCACACACACAAAAGTAGACAAAATAGATGAGTGGGACATACTGAAAATTAAAAACTTATGTGCATTAAAAGACTTCACCAGAAGAGTAAAAAGGGAACCCACAAATGTGAAAAAATCTTTTGCAATGACACAGCAGACAAGGGACTCATTTTTAAATATATGGGAAACTACAACACCTCTCCAAGAAACAGACAAATAACCCAATTTAAAAGTGGGCACAGGACATAAACAGACAACACCAAGGAAGAAATCCAGGCAGCCAACAAACATATGAAGAAATGTTCATAATCACTACCTATTAGAGAGATGCAAATCAAAACAACTGAGATATCATCTCACACCAACAATAACAGCAAAGATCAAAAAGTAGAGGACAATAAATGCTGGTGGGGATGTGGAAAGACTGGGACACTCCTGCAATGCTGGTGGGACTGCAAAATGGTCCAACCTCTCTGGAAAGCAATATGGCACTTCCTCAGAAGGTTGGGAATAGAAATACCTTATGATCCAGCAATTCTTCTATTTGGTATTTACCTACAAGAAATATGAGCCATAACACGAGTAGATATATGCACACCAATGTTCATAGCAACACTATTTACAATAGTAAAAAGATGGAGACATCCAAAGTGCCCATCAACTGAAGAATGGATAAACAAACTGTGGTACATACACACAATGGAATACTATGCTACCTTGATAAATAACAATGAAGCTGCAAGCCACCTTGTGAAATTAGTCAGTCACAAAAGGAGAAATACTGCATAGGACCACTTCTGTAAAAAAACTAAGAAAAAGAACCTATACTAAAAGGATGGATTCTTTGTTGGTTGCTGGGGTGTGTGTGTGTGGTGGGGGGGATAAGGGGAGAGAGGGGAAGGTGGAGCACTGAGCAGGAAAGTGGACACATGAGAGTTTGGGTGCTGGGGATGGGGCCAATATACAAGAAAGGAGAGGGGAATGGAAGAACAAAGCAGATGGGAGAACAATTAGGCAGGTTTGCATGGGATAAGTGGGACAGAGGTAAATAATAATGTATGCACAACCTTGGAAAAACAGAGCTCTTGGATACAGAGATTGAGGCATGGTTGGAATGGGGAAAAGGGGGGAATAATGTTAAGAAGCTTGGCTATCTTTTGAATCATGGTTTTCCTTGCATTATATTATAAAATAGACACTGGAAAAGGAGAGATAGGAATATCCAGAAACATAACCATAGAAAGCTTGTAAGTCCATCTTCTGCCTATAACTGATTGGAATAGCTAAAATGGAGCTACAATGTGCCCCATGAAAGAGGCTTCTTGAGGCGCCTCTGCATTATATAAGACTATAGGTGGAAGCCTGAACCACATCCAGATCTTCAGAGATGGAAAATTTCCACTTGAAAGGACAAGCAGACCAGCCTGGAGTGGGTAGAAGAAAGAAAGACAGACAGGAAAAATACAAAATAATATAGGCAGACCGACTATTACTACAAGAGCAAGCAAGTTGCTTGCCCCGGAGACATCAAGGGAAGTGGTAGGGTCCCCTCAGTGCAAACCCCCTTCCAAGATTAAGACTCAATGGGAATACACGCTCTGATTGGTGACCATGTTCTTCACCGATATGGGGAAGTGAGGGAAAAACAGCAATGAAGCTACAAGCTAAGCCCTACAATGTTCAATAGACTCCCGTGAACCCAGGTGAAAACCTGGTTGGCCAGCAGTGTGGCAAGACCTGGGGACTCTTAGGTCCAGAGTCAGTGACATAGCAACAAAGGACTAGAGTGGTGAGTGAAGCATCCAGCTGATAAGAGAGGGGCATAAGCACAAGACCACCCACACTTTCAGATAATACCCACTTGACCTGGCTTCAATGACTGGATGATCAAAGCTCAACCAGAATGAGAAAGAAGAGGAAAAAAAGTGTAATCGGATATAATTTGGTGATGTTGACCTACACCTATGGATGCAGTAGCTCAAAAGGGGGAACAAATCTTCACAGCAAGGATCATTCCCACCCCCTCCATACACAGAGTAGACAAGGATGGGCAACTTGGACATTGGTTACCCAAAGTGGAGGGGTGGGGGGTGGCTATAAAGGCAAGAAGTGACTGGCTTACAAGCTTTCAAGAGGGAACCTAGATTCAGAGGGCGTGGAGAAAGGTAGAATCTCCACTGAGTACTATCCAATCTGTCTAG
>NW_006408882.1:534196-537770 GCF_000296735.1 Chrysochloris asiatica
GAGAGGGGCTGTGTGCTGATGACCAGGGGGCAGGCTTGTAATGTATACCCTTTGGTTGGTTGATGATGCATGGAGGGGATTGTAACCATGGCAGTGAAATGATATACAATAGGATGAATGTAAAACTAATGTTCTCCCATGTAAACTATCACATAATTCACAATAAAGTTTTTTTTTTTTTAATTGCCCAGAGAATCCTTCAGTAATGAATATCGAGGCTTGAATTTTTTCTTCAGTTCCCCCAGCTTGAGAAATGGTGACCGTGTTCTTCCGTTTTAGTTTTCTGACTCCAGATCTTTGCACAGTGCATTGTAATATTTGCCTGTATCTTCTCGAGCTGATCTTTGAAATTTTCTGTTCAGCTCTTGGACCTCATCATTTCTTCCATTTGCTTTAGCATCTCTACGCTGGAGAGCAAGTTTCAGTTTCTCTTGTGACATCTATTTTGACCTTTTCCTTCTTTTTTGTCTTCTTAATGCCTTTTAGCTTTCTTCATGTATGATATTCTTGATGTCATCCCACAACTCTTCTGGTCTTCAGTCTTTAGTGTTTCATGTATCAAATCTGTTCTTCAGACGATCTCTAAATTCAGGTGGGATATATTCAAGGTCATATTTTAGCTTTCGTGGACTTGTTATCATTTTCTTCAGCTTCAGTTTTAATTTGCTTATGAGTAATTTATGGTCTGTTCCACAGTCGGCCCCTGGTCTTGTTTTCACTGATGATAGAGCTTTTTCATCATCTCTTTCTGCACATGTAGTCAATTTGATTTCTATGTATTCCATCTGATTTGGTCCATGTGTATATTCATTTCTTATTCTGTCTAAAATTAAGAAGGTGTTTGAAAAGAACAAATCATTGATTTTGCAGAATTCTGTCATGCGATCTCCAGCATCATTTCTATTATCAAGGCCATGTTTTCCAACTACTAATCTTTCCTCTTTGCTCCCAATCTTTGCATTCCAATCACCAGTAATGATTAGCATATCTTGGTTGCATGTTTGATCAATTTCAGATTGAAGACGTTGGTAGAATTCTTCTATTTTGTCCTCTCTGGCTTTAGTGCTTGGTGCATAAATTTGAATAATCATGGTATTAACTGGGTTTCCTTGTAGATGCATGGATATTATCCTATCACAGACAGCATTGTACCTCATCACTGATCTGGATATGTTCTTTTTGACAATGAATGCAACACCATTCCCCTTCAATTTGTCATTTCTGGCATAGTAAACCATGTGGTTGTCATGTTCAAAATGGCTAAGAGCAATCCATATTGATATTTATGCATTCCATTTCATTTTTGACAACTTGCAATTTTCCCAGATTCATACTTTGTACATTTCATGCTCTGATTTTCAATGGATGTTTACAGCTGCTTCTCTTCATTTTGAGTCATGCCTCATCAGCAAATGAAGGTCCCACAGGCTTTTCTCCCATGGGCCTTACTCCATTCACGTCATCACTGTCAACTCTACTTTGAGACAGCTCTTTCCCAGTCGCATTTTGAGGGCCTTCCAACCTTAGGGGCTCATTTTAGGGTACGATATCTGACAGTGATTCTCTCCTATTCTTAAGGTTTTCAGTGACTAAATATTCAGAAGTAGTTGGTCACACCTTCTTCCTGGTCTGTCTTCATCTGGAAGCTAATCTGACACCTGTCTACCATGGGTGACCCTGATGGCATTTAAAATACCAGTGGTATAGCTTCCAGAATCACAGCAACTCACAAACCACCACAGTATGACAAACTGACAGACGAGTGGTGGATACAGTGTTGTGGTTGCTGTCAAATCAAGGATGGGGAGCAAAGGAGTATGTGCAAAAGCATTATTATAATGACAAATGCTAAGTACAAATTGACAAAAAGTAAAGTGAAGAAGGTTGGTGGACAGGCACAAAGATGGGGCAACCAAATTCTAGGATGGGGTACATTAAATGGTGTGTCTACTACACACTGTTCAGATGGTTTGTCTTTATCTTAGATGAGAGAATTGAGTAAGTTTCCAGAAGAAGAAATTATCTGCATTGATACTACACACTTGCTTTCAGGAGAAATGTTTCTTTAATTAATCCATGAATCAATAAAATAATAAGAAGGACGAAAATCACATTGGAAACTAATTATCAGATTCTAGGTAATCTAAAAATTTAATCACAATGAGGATGCAGGTTATCGCTTCTCATTAAACTTTTTTTTTTTTTTTGCCATAAATATCTTCCTGTTGTGTTTTTAGAGACACGAGAATGTGTTGCTAGAATTCAGAGCTTCATCAAGAGTTAGGGATATGAAAGGGAGAGTGCCTGAAAAGAAAATGAAAGAAGTGAATGGTTTTTCTGCATTAACCTGCACAAATGGAATCATATAATGATGGGTGACTCAGTTTACTTAGCATGCTCCAAAAGGCATTCAAAAAGTATGTTTATATTTCGAGATCTTTGTCCATTACTTTATAAGCCAAATATTTGGTCAGTGAGTATTAGCATACTTAGAAATCATTGACTCATTATTTGAATTTAGAAAATAACACATCATCAAATATTTATTTATTTATTATGAAGTTATATAATTTCTGAGTTGGATCATATGATTTTTAAAGAACAAATAAATAAAGAATAAAGCATAACCTGTGAAGTGCAGTGAATTACTTCATATGGCTCTTCTATCCATAATCTTCGTAATTCCCACCAAACAATATTTTTGCCGTGCTGGGTCTGGGTAAGAAAAGGTTAGAGAAAATGTCAATAGGATTATATGACTCAGTTGTGATTGTAAATTCTTGGAACTCTAGCATATATAAAATGAACCATCTCAGAAGCAGGAATGAAAAATCTTACTACCATCAAAAAAGGAAGAGCTAGAAATGGAGTCTGTCCTTTAGTCCCTGAGATCCCTGCACATTGGCCCTCCTTGACCCAGACACAGAAAGATGTGATAACAGAGGAGTGGCAAAGGAGCAACAGCAATAGAACCAAGAGCCACATCATGAGACAGAGTATTGAACTTCCTGGTCAGTGGAAAAATAAAGCTGAGTACCTTTGGACAGGAGGCTCATTTGCAGACTGGAGTGCCTCCAGACACTTAATTGGGGAACTAGGTTTGCTTATCCACAGACTTAGAGCTGAGTGTCTTCTGATTGAGGCTTATAGTGGAGTGGAGTGGAATGGAATGGAATGGAGTGGAGTGGTGTGGAGTGGAGTGGAGTGGAGTGGAATGGAATGGAATGGAGTGGGGTGGAGTGGAGTGGAATGGAGTGGAGTGAAGTTGAATAGAGTGGAGTGCAATGGAGTGGAGTGGAGTAGAGTGCAATGGAGTGGAGTGGAGTGGAATGGAGTGAAGTGGAGTGAAGTGGAGTGAAGTGAAGTGAAGTGGAGTGGAGTGGAATGGAGAGTCCTTTGTGTATTTATCAGCAGCCCTAAAAGAGCTTCATAACACTACCCAGGCAGAGAGAGGCCTGCCTGTGAGGATGGCTGAGGAGAGACAGCTCTGCCTCAAAGAACCATGCCTTGATAATTTCTGACCCTGAATTGTAACCTAGCAACTTCTCTAATAAACCCCATAATTGTGAGTATT
>NW_006408882.1:540045-541237 GCF_000296735.1 Chrysochloris asiatica
AAAAAAAAAATCGCCTCAACTTACATTAGTGAAAGATTCTCTGGGCAAACTATTGAATGATGCAGAAAGCATCAAGAAAAGATGGAAGGACTACACAGAGTCACTGTACCAAAAGGATACGGTTCATGTTCAACCATTTCAAGAGCTAGCATATGATCAAGAGCCAATGATACTGAAGGAAGAAGTCCAAGTGCATTGAAGGAATTGGCAAAGAACAAGACACCAGGAATTGACGTAATAAAAACTGAAATTGTTCCAGAAAGTAAGTTGGCACAGGAGGCACTCACTCACCACTGCCAAGAAATTTGGAAGACAGCTATCTAGCCGACTGACTGGAAGAGATTCATATTTGTGCCCATTCCAAAGAGAGGTGACCCAACAGAATGCAGAAATCATCGGACAATCTCTTTGATATTCCATGCAAGTAAAGTTTTACTAAAGGTAGGTAGCGTAGTGGTTATGAATCGGGCTGTGAACCTCAGGGTCAGCAGTTCGAAACTACCAGCTGTTCTGCGGGAGAAAGATGAGTCTTTTTGCTCCCGTAAAGATTTACAGCCTCAGAAATCCTGTACAGGGTAGCTATTAGTCGGAACTGACTTCACGGCACATTACAACAACAACAATACAGAAACAACTGCAAGCATAAATTGACAAAGAACTTCCAGAGGTTCAAGCTGGATTCATGAGAGGCCATGGAATGAGGGATATCATTGCTGATGTCCAATGGATCTTGGCTGAAAGCAGAGAATATCAGAAAGATGGTTACCTGTGCTTTATTGACTATGCAAAGGCTTTCAAAAGCTCTAGACAACATTGAGAAGTATGAGTATTCCAGAAGACTTAATTGTGTACATGAGGAATCTATACATAGACCAAAAGGCAGTTGTTCAAACAGAACATAGGAACTCCTAATATTTTAAAATTCAGAAAGGTGTACAACAGGGTTGTATTCTTTCACCATACTTATTCAAACTGTTTGCTGAGCAAATCATCCAAGAAGCTGGGTTCTAGGAAGAAAAACATGGCATCAAAATTGGAGGAAGACTCATTAACAACTTGCAATATGCAGATGACACAACCTTGCTTGCTGAAAATGAAGAAGAGAACTTAAAACATTTACTGATGAAGATCAAAGAGCACAGCCTTTGTTATGGATTACATCTCAATGTTAAAAACCCGAAATCCTCACCAC
>NW_006408882.1:542062-546986 GCF_000296735.1 Chrysochloris asiatica
ATCCATTGCCATAGGGTAAGTTATAGCTACTGAACACAGATCACAAGTGTCATCTTCTTGACCTTTGACTTTAAAAGTATCCTGGAATTTATGGCAGAGACACTAGTTTGAAAGATAAGATGTTTGTAAATCAAACACAAGGCCATGAAGGGTTATATCATAAAGTTTGTACCACAAAAACAGATATTTGAAAATAGATTAAGGCCAGGATATCTTGTTCCCATAATAAACTTTCTGTAACCTAGGGGTTCCTGGTGTGGCACTACAGGATCAACTCTGGACTATGAATCACAAGGTTGGTAGTTCAAACCCACCAGCTGTTCCTTGGAAATTCTATACAAGGCCACTATGAGTCAGAGCCGACCTGTCAGCACTTAACATCAACAACAAACTAGGACAGCAGGGAGCAGCTTCCAAGTAAAAGAGGTTGTGGTTCTGAGGCAATTGAGGAACTTCTCAAATTTATGCAAATTGCTTATCTGTAATTCCTATTATAAGTAATCATGGTTGTGCAACAGTTAAGGTCTTTGTTGCTATTGGAAAGTTTGGCCACTAGAACCCACCCATGTGTTCCTGAGAATAAAGACCCAGTGATCTGCTTTAGTAAAGATCATAGCCATGTAAACCCTTTGGGGCAATTCTACTGTGTCACATGGACTCATCAGGAGTCAGAATTGACTCAATAACACCCAACAATAAGACTTCCACTTGTATGTTATATATGTGAGTAGTGCATGTGGGTTTGGAGAATTTAAAGCAGAGGTTCAGAATATGTGCCCTGTCTTGCAATAAAGAAAAGCATTATTTCTCAGGATGATTAAGAAGTTGCAATTAGTTGCAGTTGAGCAGGGCAATGACTCATGGTGACCTATGACCAGTCCTGCTCTGTCTTCATGACCTTTGATATATTTGAGTCTGTTGTTATGATTAATGCATCTCACTCAGTATTTCTTTCATTTTCATTGACCTTCTGTTTTATCAAAGACGATGTTGACTTAAGTAGAGTAGAGAACAGCCAAGTGAAAATAGATATGCAATGGATGTAGATGTGGATAAGCAGCCACATAGAATTCTCACACGTCAAAATGTGACCCAGGAAGAAGCAGAGTTTTTCACTCTGTGGTTAAGAGTGGTGAGGGTGTGACCTTGAGAGCTGTTGCATCCAGAAAGTTCTGGTGACTGGGATGATGAGGGAACTGACTTCACCTATAGGAGCCCAATACAGGGTGAGCATAAGATGTCAAGAATATTTCAAGGGACACCAGCATGATCGTTTGAGGTTCAGAGGTTCATATCTTTTCCACACCATACCTTCATTCTCAGAATGAGCGCTAGGACTGATAATCAAGCATTTAAACAAAATAGTAAGAATGTAAAGAGTACAATTAGTGAGTAATTGAAAAAACAGTAATTGGCCATCAGTACCCAGAACTGACTTGGTCTATGATCAAGAGAAACAGAGGACTTCAACTTAAAAATCAAATATACTTTTAGAGAAAAATAGTAAGTTAAACAAGTTTATACCCTGGACCTTGTGGTTGACAAGTTAATAGTCTTTTTGAAGGAACGTAAAATCCAGATCAGCACCAGAGACGCATTGTGGGTAAATGGTCATTTTTATGAAATAACACTTTATTTTTAAAAATAATACATCTAAGAAAGATTTTAAAAACCTATTACCTATATGCATGTAACACATAATTGAAACTGTTGTTAGGTGTCACTGAATAGATTTGTACTCAAACCAATCCCGTGTGACAGAGTAGGACTGCCCCATAGGTTTTTTAAACTGTAATTTTATGGTAGCAGATTGTCAGGTCTTTCTACAGTGGACTTGCTGGGGGTGTTCAAAATAAATCTCCCCATTAGCATCTAAGTGCTAAACTACCAAAACCTCTTGTAACTAGATTTACAAAAACAAAATTGTAAATTTGCATTAAACTATATCAATTGTCAATTTTTAAAAAAACATTTAATCTGTACCAGTATTTGAAATATTAACAAAATTCAAGGTACCAATATTTGGAATAATAACAAAACTCAAGGACACACTAACTGGTCAACCACATTCATAATGCTAAGTATCTATCATAAAATTAAGTATCTCTCTAGAGATAAAATTAAGTATCTCTCTAGAGAAATCAGTCAGAAAGATCTGACACAGAATAAGAATATGGATAGGTATATGTGTATAGGAAATGTAGAACAATCTACTGAAATGTAATACCAAGTTCTGGAGTCTTGGTTGGTGGCTTTCAGAAAGAAGGTTAGTTGAAGAAGAAGATGACAAATTCCTTCATAATGACATCAGAACCCATGAGTGTGAGTATATGCTATGCTCACAATCATGGAAGAAGCAAGAGGATTCTGTGGGAGATGGAGAAGGTTGGCTGTTGTTATTGTTAGGTGCCCTCTAGTCAGGTTGGACTCATAGCCAACATGTCCACACCAGCACAAAATTCTGTCTAGTTCTGCTCCATCCTCACAATTGTTGTTATGTCTGTTATAGCCACTGTGTCAATCCATCCAATTAAGGGTCTTCATCTTTTTCCTCTTTTCTCTTTTCACAAAGTATGATGTTCTTCTCTTGGAACAGGTCTCCTGACAACATGTCTAAAGTCCAAGAGGGAAAGCCTCACCATATTCACATGCAAGAAGTATTCTGGTTGTACTTCTTCCAAGACAGATTTGTTTTAAATTCTCATAATCCATGTTACTTCCAGTATTCTTCTCCAATACTACAGTTCAAATGCATCAATTCTTCCCCAGTCTTCTTTATTTGTTTTCCAACTTTCACATGAATATGAGTTTATTGAAAATACCAGGGCTTGGGTCAAGCAACCCATAGTCCTCAAACTGATGTCTTTCTCCTTTAAAACTTTGAAGAGTTTTTTTGCTGCAGATTTGCTCAATTCAATGTGTCATTTGATTTCCTAATTATTGCTATAATGAGCATTGATTGTAATTCCAAGTAAAATTAAATCCTTGACAAATTCTATCTTTTTTTGTATATCATATTTTTATTGGTTCAATTGTAAGAATTTTTGTTTTTACAATTTGTTAAAATCCATAGTCAAGGCTATATTCTTTGATCTTCTTCAGCAAATGAAGTCCTCTTCATTTTCAACAATCAATATGTCACAGATTGTTAATGACTCTTCTCTGATCCTGATTCTGCATTCCTCTTTGTATAGCCCAGCTTCTTAAATTGTTTGCTCAGCACACAGCTTGGATATTCATGGTGAAATGACACAACCTCATCCACACCTTTCCTGATTTTAAACTATACTATATCCCCTTGCTCTGTTTGAATGACTGCCTTTTGGTCTATGTACAGGTTTCACATGAGCACAATTAAGTGAGATGGAATTTCAATTTTTCACAATGTTATGCATAGTTTTTACTATGATCCATGCAGTTGAATACCTTTCATAGTCAATAAAACACAAAACTAAACACCCCTCTGATTTCAGCCAAAATCCATATCAGCAATGATATCCATTGTTCAGTCTTCTCTTCCAAAGCCACCTTGAATTTCTGGCAGCTCACTATTAATGTACTGCTGCATGCAATTTTGACATGTCTTCATCAAAATTTTGCTTATATATGATATTAGTGATATTTTTTGATAATTTCCATATTCAGTAGAGCCACTGTTCTTTGAAATGGGCACAACTATGGATTTATGCTCATCAGTTGGTCAAATATCTATCTTCAAAATTTCATGCTTCCATCAGTTTGAAATCAAAATTTCAAACTGCATCAGTTTGCTGAATCATTTCAACTTGTTTTCCATCAATTCCCTAATATCTTTGGTGGATCTTAGAGTTCTTTTTTCAAAACCACTGGTTCTGGATGCTATTATGCATTTTTTTTGGAATGGTTGAAAGGCAACCAAATTTTTTCCTGGTAAAGTGACTCCATGTATTCCTTCTATCTTCTATTGATGCTTTCTGCATAATTCAATATTTTACTCATAGAATCCTTCAAGGCTTGAATTTTTTTCAGTTCTTTCAGTTTGAGAAAACCTGAGTATGTTGTTCCTTTTTGTTTTTCTAACTCTAAATATAATGTAATATATTTACATACTTCAATACATTACATTACTTTGTATTTTTGAACTGTCAGATTTTTTTTCTGTTAGACTCTAATTCTTCACCATTTTTCCATTCACTTTAGCTATTCTATGTTCAGAACCAAGTTTCAAATTCTATTATGACATCTATTTTGTTCTTTATTTGTCTTTTAAATGTGCTTTTACTTTCTTAATTAATGATCTACTTGTTGTAATCCTATCATTCTTGTCTCATTACAGAAGAAAGTAAATTCAGTGCAAGATGGAGCAGGGTTTACTTGTTGTTGTTGTTGTTGTTGTTAGGTGCCATCAAGTCAGTACCAATTCAAAGTGACTCTATGCACAACAGAACGAAACACTACCCAGTCCTGGTCCAACCTCACAATCACTGCTACGTTTGAATCCATTGCTACAACCCACTGTGCCAATCCATCTGGATGGAGGTCTTTTTCTCTGACACTTCACTTTGCCAAACATGCTATTCTTTACAGTGACTGATCCCGCCTGACAATATGTCCAAAGTGTGAAAGTTGAGGTATGGCCATCCTAGTTTCCAAACAGCACTCTGGCTGTACTTCTTCCAACACAGATATATTTATTTGTTCTTTTGACAGTCCATGGTACTTTCAATATTCTCCTGAAACACCATAACTCAAATGTATCAATTTTTCTATGGTCCGCCTTATTCACTGTCCAACTTTCAATGCATATGAGGTCATTGCAAATACCATGACTTGTGTCAGGCACACCTTAGTTCTCAACTGACATCTTTGTTCTTCAACACCTTTAAAAAGTTCTTGTGCAGCAGACTCACCCAATGCATTGTTTGGTTTCCTCACTGCTGCTTCT
>NW_006408882.1:548131-561008 GCF_000296735.1 Chrysochloris asiatica
CCAGGTCTTTGCACATTTCATTATAATATTTTACTTTGTCATCTCAAGCTGACCTGTCAACTTTTCTGTTCAGCTCTTGTACTTCCTCACTTCTTCCATTTGCTTTAGCATCTCTACACTGAAGAGCAAGTTTTTGGAATATTCTGATAACCATTTTGTTCTTCTCCAACTTGTTTTTTTCAGTGATCTTTTTGCTTTCTTCCTGTATGATGCTCTTGATGTCATCCCATAACTCTTCTGGTCTTTAGTGTTTAATGTCTAATGCATGAAATCTGTTTTCAGGTGGCATACATTCAAGGTCATATTTTGGCTCTTGCATACTTGTTTTAATCTTTTTCAGCTTCAGCCTGAATTTGCATATAAGTAACTGATGGTCTGTTCCAGTCTTCCCTTAGCCTTGTTTTGGTTGATGATATGAAGCTTTTTTACTGTCTTTTCCAACAAATGTAGTCAGTTTGATTTCTGTATTCCACCTATTGAGATCTATATGTATAGTCATCTTTTATGTTGTTTAAAAAGGTATTTGCAATGAAGAAGTCATTGATCTTGTAAAATTCTATCATGTGATCTCCACTATCATTTCTAGCACCAAATCCATATTTTCTAACTACTGATCCTTTCTCTTCATTTCCAACCTTTGCACTCTAATCTCCGATAATTATCAATACATCTTAATTGCATGTTTGATCAATTTCAGACTGAAGATGTTGGCAGAATTCTGTAAATTTATCACCACTGTCTTTGGTGATGGTGCAAAAATTTGAATAATATTGGCATCACCTGATCTTTCTTGTAGGTATATGGATATTATCCTACCACAGACAGTGTTGTACTTCTTGATAAGCTCTTGATCCTGATAAGCTCTTTTTGATGATAAATGTGATGCCATTCCTCTCCAATTTATTATTCCTAGTATAGTAAACCATGTGATTGTCACATTCAAAATGGCCAATACCAATCCATTTCCACTCATTAATACCTAGACTATCAATGTTTATATATTCCATATCATTTTTGACAATTTCCAATTTTCCTAGGTTCATATTTCATACATTCAGTGTTCTGATTATTTATAGATGCTTACAGCTCTTTCTCTTCATTGTGCATTGTACCCCATCATCAAATAAAGTCCCAAAGGCTTTACTCCATTCATGTCATCACAGTCAAGTCTACTTTGAGGAGGCAGCTATCCAGAGTTGCATTTTGAGTGCCTTCCAACTCGAGGGCCTCATCTTTGATCACTACATCTAACAATATTTTTGGGCTCTTCATCACGTTTCCATATTAAATAATCTGGTGCTGACAATGTTTCACTGCTAGTCATAAGGTTTTCAAAGACTATATATTTAGAAGTAGCTCATCTCTCCTTCTTCTTCTTAGTTTATCTTCATCTGGAAGGTCAGCTGAAACCTATCCATTGTGGTTGACCCTGCTGGCATTCAAAATACCCATAGCATAGCTTCATGAATCACAGCACTACACAATCCACCACAGTACATCAGACAAGTGGTGTAAAGATTGACTGTTGTTATTGTATGTGCCATAGAGTTGGTACCCCCTCATAGTAACCCTATGCACAACAGAACGAAACACTGCCCAATCCTGGGCAAACCTCATTTGAGTCCATTGATGCTGCCATTTTGACAATCCATTCACTGGGGGTTTTCCTCTTTTTCTCTGACTGTCCACCTAACCAAACATGATATCCTTCTCCAGCAACTGGTCCCTTCTGACATACATTTGAAGTGTGAGAGATGAAGTTTGGCCATCCTGGCCTCCAAGGAGCACTCTGACTGTCCTTCTTCCAACACAGATCTGTTGGTTCTTTTGGCAGCTGACAGCACTTTCAAAATTCTCTTCCAACACCATAACTCAAAAGCATCAATTCTTCTACGGTCTTCCTTATTCACTCTCCAGCTTTCGTATACATATGAGACTATTGAAAATACCATGGCTTGGGTCAGGTGCACCTTATTCCTCAAGCTGATATGTTTGTTCCTCAACACTTTAAAAAGGTCTTTGCAGCAGATTTGTCTAATGCAATACATCGTCTGATTTCTTGACTGCTGCTTCCATGAGTGCTGAGAGTTGATCCAAGAAGAATGAAGTCCTTGACAACTTCAATATTTTCTCCATTGATAAGAATGTTGTTTATTGGTCTAGTGGTGAGGATTTTTGTTCTCTTTAAATTGAGATGCAATCCATACCAAAGGCTGTGCTCTTTGATCTTCATCAGTAAATATTTAAGTCCTCTTCACTTTCAGCAAGCAAAGTTGTATCATCTGCATATTGCAGGTTGTTAATGAGTCTTCTTTCAATCCTGATGCCATGTTTTTCTTCATAGAACCCAGCTTCTCAGATTATTTTCTCAGCATATAGGTTAAATAAGTATGGTGAAAGAATGCAACCCTGATGCACACCTTTCTTAAGATTAAGCCATTCATTGTCCCCATATTCTATTTGAACAATTGCCTCTTGATCCATGTACAGATTCCTCATGAGCACAATTAAGTGATCCAGAATACTCATACTTTGCAATGTTGTCCATAGCTTGTCATGATCCACACAATCAAAAGCCTTTGCGTAGTCAATAAAGCACAGGTAAACATCTTTCTGATATTCTCTGCTTTCAGCCAAGATCCATCAGACATCAGCAATAATATCCCTCATTCCACGACCTCTTCTGAATCTGGCTTGAACCTCTGGAAGTTCTCTGTCTATGTATGCTTGTAGCCATTTCTGTATTACCTTTAGTAAAACTTTACTCACATGGGAAATCAAAGATATTGTCTGATGATTTCTGCATTCCGTTGGGTCACCTGTCTTTGGAATGGGCAAAAATATGGATTTTTTCCAATCAGTCAGCCAGTAATTTGTCTTCCAAATTTCTTGGCAAAGATGAGTGAGGGCCACTTGTGCCCCCTCACTTTCTTGAAGGATTTCAATTTGTATTCTATCAATTCCTGGTGCCTTGTTCTTTGCCAATTCCTTCAATGCACCTTGGACTTCTTCCTTTAGAATCATTGGCTTTTGATCATATGCTACCTCTTGAAATGGTTGAACATCAACTATTTCCTTTTGATATAGTGACTCTATGTATTCCTTCCATCTTCTTTTGATGCTTTCTGCATCATTCAATAATTTGCCCAAAGAATCCTTCATTAACGAAAGTTGAGGCTCAATTTTTTTTCATTATTTTGCCCAGCTTGAGAAATACTGAGAGTGTTCTTCCTTTTTGGTTTTCTGATTCCAGAGTTTTGCACATTTTGTTGTAATATTTGGCTTTATCTTCTTGAGCTGACCTTTGAACTTTTCTGTTCAGCTCTTCGACCTCATCATTTCTTGCATTTGCTTTAGCATCTCTGTGTTGGAGAGCAAGTTTCAGTGTCTCTTCTGACATCCATTTTGACCTTTTCCTTCATTCTTATCTTCTTAACGACTTTTTGCTTTCTTCCTGTATGATGTTCTTGATATCATCCAAGCAACTGATGGTCTGTTCCACAATCTGCCGCTGGCCTTGTTTTGACTGATGATATGGAGCGTTTTAATAATTTGTTTCCGCAGATGTAGTCAATTTGATTTTGGTGTATTCCATCTGGCAAGGTCCGTGTGTATAGTCATCTTGTATGCTGTCTAAAGAAGGTATTTAAAATGAACAAATTATTGATTTTGCAGAATTCTATCATGCGATCTCCTGCATCATTTCTATCACCAAGACTGCATTTTCCAACTACTGATCCCAAGCTTTGCATTCCAATCACCTCTTTGCTCCCAAGCTTTGCATTCAAAGATCCATACATCTTGATTGCATGTTTGATCAATTTCAAACTGAAGAAGTCAGTAGA
Source organism: Chrysochloris asiatica (assembly GCF_000296735.1). Classification (NCBI taxonomy): domain Eukaryota; kingdom Metazoa; phylum Chordata; class Mammalia; order Afrosoricida; family Chrysochloridae; genus Chrysochloris; species Chrysochloris asiatica. Next base: position 551,977 of record NW_006408882.1, read on the forward strand.
ATTCTTCTATTTAATCCTCACTGATTTTAGTGGTTGGTGCATACATTTGAATAATAGTGGTATTAACTAGTCTTCACTGTAAGCACATGGATTGACTAGGAATCATTCATTGTGCCTTGGTTAGTAGAGTTAGCTCTTTTCGAGTTTTTTTCTGAAATTTGTTTTCTCAACCTACAGCTTGGACACACTAGTCTGAAAGGTGTTCAGCTTGAGTACATTAAAAGTTGAAGATGTATAGATGGATAATTTACATTATCCAGAAGTACCTTATTTCAGGATTGGAAAACCAGTCAGCCTAGTATGCATGATGTACAATAAGCAAGGCACACATGGGCTTAATTGTATTTACTTACCAATCTGTTATGCACACTTTTAACTAGATGAAGTTTTGTTCTACAAACTGGTAAATAGACACAATTAAGCTAGTGTGTACCTTGTTTATTTTTAATCCATCCCTGCTTGAGTAGTAACATTTATGCTTGTTCTTTATCTCCACCAACTGACTTCATATTCTTCTCTCCTGTATGTTGTTTAGGGCATCATTTGTGATCCTGGATTTTCTTTCCAAGAAAATAAAAAAGGAAGGTTGAACATTTCTTTCATTCATTTAGATTATAAGCCAAGTTAAACAAGAATGGGATGATGGATTATGGGATGAAAAAGGATTTCCTTCTCTCTTGCTTTCAGGTATGCAATGTTAGAACACTGAATACAGGAACACATGATCTCCAGAAAGTCCATGACAACCAAGCAAGGACATTTGAAACAATGTCAATTGTTAGTTGTTATCAAATCATTTCCAATTCATGGTGGCCCGACATACAAACCAGCAAAACATTGCCCAGTCTTGCACCATCCTCATGATCATCATTGGTGTGTCCTAGCCCATTATTGAGGCTACTGTGTATTTTGACTGCCTTCCAAGGTAAGGAGCTCATCTATATCACACAATATTCCACCGTGAAAAGGAAATAGTTTATCGCCATTGAGATCATTTTGTACTTCTGACATGCAGAACTGGAAAATAATAAACATATATTGGTTTGGTAACCAGGTATATGGTAATTTGTTACAGCAGTCATAGAAAGCTAATATATTACACATTAATGTAGTGAGGTTGACTTCATATGCTGGAAGAACTGGGTATGGAACCTATAAGGTGAACCTGCTGGGATTTCCCTATAACAGGGCAAGTCAGCATTGCAGCTTTAACTACGTTTGGCTGCATTCCAGGTGATCTCATTCTTTGTTTTTTTGCACCACTGCATCTAAGTGTGCCTCTGAGTCATTTATTGTCTTTATTTTTTTGCTCCCTAAACTGCTCATTATTAAGCTTCACAATTGCATAGCTATTATCAATTAGTTCATTAGCAGCAAAACTGTGTTACTAACAATCAGGCAGCATGGCCCAGACTGATAGCTGTGATTTCAGGAAGTTAGGAGAAACATTTTTTTCCTATGATTCTTCATGCTATTCATCTTTTCTGAAAGAGAACACCCTCCAAAGTTCACTGCAAAAATAAAAAGTGCAATTCTGTTAGCTTCCCGGGAACATATCTGCCTAGTCTATGTCCAACCTTGTATTTGGTACAGGAGATAAAATGGTGAGCAGAATAAACACAGTCTTTGTCTTCCAGTGAACATAGAGTTTTGTAAAGGAGAGATATGCTGTTGTTGTGAAATGCCATTGAGTCGGTTCCAACCCATAGTGACCCTGTATAGGGTTTCTGAGGAGCAGCTGGTGAGCTTCAACCACCAAGCTTGCAGTTCAAATGGCTTTGCAGATTGGCACATTAACCCAAAATGCCACACCAGGACTCCAAAGGATGGAGATAAGAAATAATTATTGTATGGTGACGAAGTTCTTTGCTAGAGAAATACAGGTTTCTGTATGACCACCTAGAAATAGCACTTAACCCAGTTTTGAAGTTCAAAGAAGGCATCCCCAAAGAAATGAAATTAAATGTGACACTTGAAGAATGTGTATAAATTAATGAGACAGACAGAGTAATTGCAAAGAATATCCCAGTCAAATAAATGGAACACGAACAACTGTAGAGGCAACCAAAATAATCACTGATATATATTGTGTATTTACAATATTCTAGACTCTGTACTAAGTATTTTACATAAATGGTCTCTTTTTGACCTTGTAATAATGCCTTGATATACCAAACACAAATAAACTTCACTCAAGTTAATTGTGACTCATCATAATCCTTTAGGACAGAGTAGAACTGCTTCTGAAGGGTTTCTAAGGTTGTAATCTTTATAGATATCATGCTTGGTAAGATGGAGGGTCAGAGAAAAAGAGGAAGACCCCCAACGAGATGGATTGACCAGGTGGCAGCATTGATGGACTCAAGTGTGGCAGCAGTAGTAAGGCTGAGCCAGGATTGGACATTATTTTGTTCTGCTGTGCGTGGGGTCGTTATGAGTCAGTACTGACTTGATGGCACCTAACAACAACAACAATCTTTATAGAACCTGACTGCCACATCTTTCTTCTGTGCAGTTAGGGGTGGGTTCCAATCACTGGCATTTTTGTTAGCAGCTGACCATAAACCACTGCACCACCATGGATCATTCTAAAAAAGTACACATTGTTATTAACTGCATTTTTTTTTTAAGTTTTTATTGTGAATTGAGTGACAATTTACAGGGCAGATCATCAGTTTTAAATTCAAAAAAATCATACACCTTGCTTCATTATAATGATTAAAATTCCCTCCAGGTATCATCAGTTAACAGTATTTTTCTCTATTCATTTTAGCTTTGTTTTTTTTTTTGAACACTTGGGCATATATAATAATTTATACTACCAAAGGGCACATTTTACAAGTCTGCCTCCTGGCCACCAGCTCTCAGTCCCTCTCTTTCCATGAATCTAGAGTCCTCAGATGCTTGCTCTCTCCATGTCCCTATCTCTGCCTCCATCTCTTGTGTTGCTGTTTCTCTGGATAAGGTTTGCTCTTCTCTTTTGATGGTCATAGGGTCCTCTGTTTCTTGACTGCAAGATTAACTACTCCCCCATTTTTGTTACAAAACTTCTATCTTTACAATTGTGACAGTCACAATTAGTCATAATAACTATTGTTGTTAAGTGCCATTGAATCGGTTCTGACCCAAAGCGATCCTGAACAGGGTTTCCAAGGCTGTAAATCTTTACAGGAGAAGAACGCCTCATCTTTCTCCCACAGAGCAGCTGGTAGTTTCAAACTGCTGACCTTGTAACCAGTATGCTATCAGAGTACTCATTATTGAATCATAAGAGTCTTATCGCCATCTCTTTAACCAGACCCATATAGACAAGATGAAAACTATTCAGTGGGGACTCTTTCTCCCCCCCGCCACACACACACTCTTAAACTAAAATCCCTCTTGAAACCTTGTAAGCCACTTTGTGCATTTATTGCCCCCTCATCTTAAGTAGCCAATATCTTAGTTACTTGTCCCTATCTACCTTGAGTACAGAGGGGATAGTATTGATACTTGATGTGCAGACTCCTTCCCTCTCTGTTGGTATTTTGAGCTACTACCTCCATGAGTATAGGTCAAATTCATCAAATTGTAGCAACTTACCCTCGATTCTTTTATCAAAAATTGTTTTCATTAACTGTATTTTTAATAAAGAAACATTGAGCAATGGAGATCTTACAAAGATTGTTCAAGGTGACTCAAACCATAAATAGTTTAACAAATACTTTATCCCAATTAGTCTGACTCTACTACTTCCATGCATAACCACTATTTTGCACCAGGTTAGAGATTCAATGACTTCTCCCAGTAACTGAAATTTCATATGTTTAGAGTTGAGAATGGTGGGGACACCCCAGAGTATTAGTCAGTTAAGAAACCAGGAAAGGTCAGCATTTGTGACCAAATTATAAACATATCTACCATGGTTTTGTCATTCCTTGATGAAGAGTTAGAGTCTGTGGAACACAGTGGGGAGGATATAAACACTGTTGTTAGATCACCTTCATTCTAATCCACCCACTTCTGCTTTGAAACTAAGCAATTTACCTTACGCAACTTCTTTAAACACCTGTATATTCTTGGTGCTGCAGCTTATTGTGTTGGACTGAAAGTCAGTTTAAACTGCAAGGTCTGTGGGTCAAGCTTATCAGCTGCTCCTCAGAAATCCTATACAAGATTTCTTTGGGTGAGAACAAACTCAATGGCACTTAACAACAACATAGTCTTTTCTATGAGCCTGTGGTATAGTGGCAAAATGAGAGATGACCTGGTGTGTGATTATATACTGATTTATGGCCATGGTCAATAGTTTGGCTTGATGATGAGGGATTTGGAATTTACAAGATTGGGAAATTGGCAAGGAGGGGTGTGGATAAGAGGCATGTGGATAGACATTTCTGAATGGGTCAAAGTAGTAAAGATATTTATGCCTCATGTGACTGCTCACCAAAGGGTAACCTTAGCAGAGGAGGATTTTAACAATCAAGAAAACAAAATGACATGTTCTGTGGAAATCAGTCATCCTCTTTCCCTAGTCTTTGTTGTTATTAAAGAATGGGCTCATGAAAAATATGATCTGTATGGAGATTATACATGGATTAACAACATGAACTTCCACTCAGCAAGGATGGCCTGGCTGTAACACCTTTTGAGTGACCAATTTACTAGCAGCAGAAACCAACACTAAGTCTATGATATGACACAATTACTCAGAGCAATTGACCAACAATCTATTGGCGGGTTGATTCCATTGGACCATTTCATGACAGAAATGGCATCATATTGTTCTTATTGGGATAGACTTGCTCAAGATGAGAGTTTGCCTTCCCTGTGCACAATGCTTCTGCCAAAACCAACATCCATGGACTTATAAAATGCCTTATCCACCATTATGGTTGTTGTTGTGTCACAGAACAAGGGACTCACTTCACAGGAAAATAATTGTGATGATGGTCCCTGCTTATTCAATTTACTAGTCTTATCAAGTTTCCCATTATCCTGAAGCATCTGGATTGAAAGAAAGGACAGTCTTCTAAAAACACTTATACAAGCTAGGCTGCAATAGTTACAGAGTTGGGGCAGTGTTCTCTAGGAAGTGGTATATTTCTAAACTTTGGTTGGTTTGGTTGTTTATGTGCTGTGGAGTCAGTTCTGACGCATAGAAACCATGTATTGGGTTTCCAAGGCTATAAATCTATACGGGAGCAGAAAGCCTCCTCTTTCTCTAGCAAAACAGCTGGTAGTTTCAAACTTCTGACCTGGAGATGGTGCTGTTTCTGCCATTGCCAGAATTCACAGGTCCAGAAACAAAGAGGTAGAAATAAGAGTGACACTACTTACTGTGGCCTCCAGTGGCCCACTATCAAATATTTTGCTTTTCATACACTCTACAGGCCTAAAGATCTTGCTTCCAAAGGCAAAAATGCTCAGTATTGATCCCATTTACCTGGAAGCTAATAATGGAATCCTGTCACTTGGGCTCCTCATACCTCTGGTTCAACAGCTAAAGAAGAAAGATACCATATTTGCTGATGGAACTGATCCTTATTACCAAGGGTAAACACTGGACTGCAAGGTCAGTTGGAACCACAAAGTTGATGGTTCAAATCCATCAGCTATTCCTTGAAAACCCTAAACAGGGTTGTTATGAGTCAGAATTAACTCAACAACACCAATGAAGGTAAAGAAGAGTATGTTTGAAAACAGGAGATCTCTTTAGGGTGTCTCTTAGTACTAACATGTTCTGTGATCAAAGTCAATGGAAAAACTACAGCAATCCAATTCTTACATGGCTACTAAAGACCCAGACTCTTCAGAATTGAAAGTTGGTACCAACTTGGTTTTAGTTATCTACTGTTTCTATGACTGAAATACTACAAGTAGATAACTTAAACAAATAAAATTTTATTTTCTAAGTATTCCTAGAAAACAGAGTTCAGAACACTAGTTCAAGACTCTTTTATTGTTAGCTCTGGGGAAAATTGCTTATCTTTTCAATCTCTGCTTCTTTGGATATCTTCATGTGCCTTGGCATTTATCTTACCTCATCTCTGATTCCCTTGCTTGCCTCTCTTTTATATTTCAAAAGAGTTTTAATCAAGACACACTTGTTAACATAACAAACACAAACCATTCCCAAATGGGATTATAACCACAGTTGTAGAGGTTAGCATTTACAACACATATATTGTTATTGTTGTTGTTAAGTGCCATCAAGTTGGTTCTAACTCATAGTGACCTTGTATAGGGTTTCCAAGGAGCAGCTGGTAGGTTTGAACTGCTGAGCTTGTGGTTCACAGCCCAGTGTTGATCCTACAGTGCCACACCAGGAGCCCACATATATCGGTTCTGATTCATAGTGACCCCTGTGTAAGATTTCTGAGGCTGAAAATCTTTATGGGAGCAGAAAGCCTCATCTTTCTTCTGTGGAATAGCTGGTAGTTTCGAACTGCTTCCCTTGAGGTTAGCAGCCCAACATGTAACCACTGTGCTACCAGAGCTCCTAGGAAGTACACAAACCAATCCCTAATAGTTGTCAGTGCAAATCCACAAGCTGCTCTACTGCAGAAAGATGGAGTTGTTGACATCCATAAAGGTTTAAGCCTTGGAAATCATATGGAGCAGTTCTGTTTTATCATCTAGGTCACTATGAGTCTGAATAGCTTCAACAGCAACGGAGTTTATATTTTTCTCTATGCTTCCATTTGTGCTTTGGGATTATAATAGCTACATCAAAGATCTATATAGAGGATGGCACAGTGAAAAGTACATAAATGTCTGACATATAGTGAGTAGGTGCTCAAATGTTCCATTTCTACGTATCCTTATCAAAACTGGAAGCATCAGAGTATTCTGTCTATCTCCACATTGTTCAATCAACATAGACAAAGAACTTGAACAAAAGTGAATATTCATCACCAAATTTTTATAAAATTGCACATGATTTGGGGTTCAAAACCTCAAATTTTATTGGATCAAAAAATGAACAGCATGGTGTATGTAGAGGAAGTGGGGATACTGGAAATCTTATCAGTTGATGGTGGGAATGCAAAAAAGGTACAGCCATTGTGGAAAATAGTATGACAGTTCTTTAGAAAAATTAAAAGTAGAACTACCATGCCATTGTTGTTGTAAGGTACTGTCTTAGTCTAGGTTTTCTAGAGACACAAAATCACTAAAACTTATGTATGTGTATACATAAGAGGTTTATATCAAGGAAATAACTCATGCTGTAGTAAAAGTGGACATGTCCCTTGTCTGATGTCAGGCTAACTCACATAACTGCAGAGGTGACAAACAAAAATCAGCAAGTCATATGACAGGCAGGCAGATTGAGCAAAAAAAAATAGCTGGTTGTTAATGACTCCCAGGAATGGCAGGCAATAGATCAGGTCATTGGCTCAGTTCTAAAAAACTAGAGGTTGAATGATGTGACATAAAACCTTACCTATTTCAGGTGCCATTGAATCAGTATTTAGTAATAGCAACCCCTTGCATTACAAAGCAAAACACTGCCCAGACCTGCACCATTCTCACAATTGTTATATTTGAGACCACTATTTCTGCCACTGTGTCAGTCCATCTAATTGAAGGTCTTCCTCTTTTTCACTGACCGTCTACTTTACCAAGCGTAATGTCCTTTTCCATGGACTGGTTCTTCCTGACAATATGTCCAAAATGTAAGAGATGAAGTCTCACTAACCTCACTTCTAAGGAGTATATTTGCTGTATTACTTCAAAGATAGGTTTATTTGTTCTTCTGGCAGTCAATGGTAATTTCAATATCCTTCTCCAACATCATAATTCAAATGCACTGATTTTTCTTCAGTTTTACTGATTCAGTAAGTGTTTTAAGTCCTCTTCACTTTCAGCAAGCAAGGTTGCTTCATTTGCACATCACAAATTGTTAATCAGCCTTCCTCCATTTCTGATGCCAGATTCTTCATATAATCCAGGTTTTCAGATTATGTGCTCAACATACTAATTGAATAAGTATGGTGAAAGAATACAAACTCTGGCAATACCGTTCCTTGATTTTAAGCCATTCAGTATTCTGTTGTTCTGTTCAAACAATAAACGCTTGGTCTATGTACAGGTTCCTCATCATGAGCACAGTTAAGTGTTCTGGAACATTCTCCACAATGTTGTCCATGGCTTGTCGTGATCCACACAATAAAAAGCCTTTTTATAATCAATAAAACACAGGCAAACATCTTTCTAGTATTCTTTCCTTTCATCCAGATCCACCTGATGTCAGCAATGATATGCCTCATCCCACGTACTTGTCTAAATCTGGCTTGAACCCCTGGCAGTTCCCTGTTAATGTATACAATATTGATATTACCATGTGATGATTTCTGCATTCTGCTGGGTCACTTCTTTTTGAAATAGGCATAAATATCTTTAAATGACTTGGTCAGGGAGCTGTCTTCAAAATTCTTGGCATAGAAGATTGAATGCCTTCAGAGTGGACCAATTTCTTGAAAATTTTCTAGTATCATTCCATCACTTAGCAGAACCTTGTTCTTTGCCAATGCCATTAATGCATCTTGGACTTCTTCCTTCCGTATCGCTAGCCCATAATCATATGCTACATCTTGAAATGGTTGAAAATGGGCTATTTCTTTTTGGTACATTGACTCTGTATATTTCTTTTGATGTTTTTGCCATCATTCAATCAATATTTTGCCCACTGAATCGTTCAATATTTCAAGTCAAAGCTTGGATTTTTTTCTTCAGTTCCCTAAGCTTGAGAAATGCTAAACCTGTTCTTCCCTTTTGGTTTTGTAAATCCAGGTAGTTGCATATTTCATTATAGTATCTGACTTTGTTGCCTCGAGCTGTCCTTTGAAGTTTTCTATTCAGCTCTTTTACTTCCTCATTTCTTCAATTTGCTTTAGCATCTCTACACTGGATACAAGTTTCGGAGTCTCTTCTGACATCCATTTTGGTCTTTTCCTTCATTTTTTTTTTCTTTTTTTAGTTTTTATTGTGAATTATGTGTTAGTTTACATGGATGAACATTATCTTTACATTCATCCTATCGTATTTTG
>NW_006408882.1:561321-562518 GCF_000296735.1 Chrysochloris asiatica
CATTACAAAGAATGGGTATTGAAGAACACTTAATTGTACTCATGAAGAGCCTGTATGTACACCAACAGGCAATCATTCAAACAGAACAAGGGGGCATTGAATGATTTAAAAGCATGAAACTATACACTAGGGTTGTATTCTGTAGCCATACTTTTTCAATCTGTATGCTTAGCAAATAATCTAAGAAGCTGGATATTCAACAAATAGTCTTATTCACATTTACATCTAAATTGTTAAGTGCAGTCAAGTCTGGGTCAGACTCATAAAGACCCACTCTGCATAGGGTTTCTGAAGGTTCTCTGGTTGCATAGTGGATAGGAGTAGGGTTGCTAATCTCAAGGTCAGTAGTTCGAAACTACCAGTGGTTCCATGGGATAAAGATGAGGCTTTCTGCTCCTATAAAGAATTACAGCCTCAGAAACCCTATGCAGGATTGCTATGAGTCTGAACCAACTCCATGGCACACCACCACCACCACAGGGATTCTGAGAACGAGCAAGTGAATTTAAACCGCCAATCTTGAGGTTCAAATCGACCTTGCATTACAGTGTTTATCCTACAGCACCACACAAGGACTTCACATCTAAATTGTTGTTGTTGTTGTGAAGTGCCGTTGAGTCAGTCTCAACCCATAGCAACCCTATATAGGGTTTCCGAGGAGTGGCTGGTGACCTTGAACTGCCGACCTTGTAGTTCAAACGGTTTTGCAGTCTGGTGCATTAACTCACAGAACCACACCAGGACCCCCTACATCTAAATTGGGCCTCCAATAATACCTGGTATATATATTGGGATTTTTTGGGTGAATATTTGTTGACCACACAAATACAATACTGGAAAGTAAATTAATGAGAGTTTACTTTTATCCAGTATATTGTGACAACTCATAACCAGTCAGACTACTAACCTAAAGGTCAGCAATTCGAAACTACCTGCTCGTCCTTTGGAGAAAGATGACGCTTTCTGCACCTGTAAAGATTACAGCCTCCAAAGCGCTACACATTGCTATGAGTTGGAACTGATTCCACTGCACACCACCATATTGTGACAATTTTTAACATAGGTAAATATATATGAACCAATGCATCCTTTCTGGAAATCACTTTAATAATGTTTTAAACATATATGTACATTTTGATTTAATAAAGTCAACCCTAAATCTCCTTCTGGAGTCCTGGTGTGGGCTTGTAGGGTAAG
>NW_006408882.1:562618-563912 GCF_000296735.1 Chrysochloris asiatica
TTGTTCCACATTTGTGCTTATGTCGTTATTTACCTGTCCTATTTAGCCCATGTAAACCTGCCTAGCTATTCTCCCTTCTGCCTTGTTTTTCCTATCCCCTTTCCCTTCTAGTGTATACCACCCCCAGCACCCAAACTATCCTGTGTCTATTCCATACACTGTGTTCAACTATCCTGTGCCTATTCCTTACCCTGAGCTCCCCCTCTCCCTCCCCTCTCTCACCCCATCCCAGACACACTGGTAACCAACAACAACAAAAAATAAAATAAAAGATAATTTTTCCCCTTTTAGCATAGGTGTTTTTTCTTAATCTTTTACAATAATGGACCTATACCATATTTCTCTTTTTGTGACTGACTGATTTCACTCAGCATAATGTCCTCAAGGTTCATCCACATAATGTGGTGGCTTACTACTTTCTTGTTATTCTTCAGGGAAGCATAGTATTCCATTGTGTGTATGTACCAAAGTTTGTTTATCCATTCTTCCATAGATGAGCACTTAGGCTGTCTCCATCTTTTGCTATTGTAAATAGTGCTGCTATGAAAATTGGTGTGCATATATCTACTAGCATTATTGCTCGTATTTCTTATGAATATACCAAGTAGAGGAATTGCTGGTATAGGTATCTCTATTTCCAATCTTCTGAGGAAGCAACATATTGTTTTCAAGAGTGGTTGGATCATTTTGCATTCCCACCAGCACTGTAGCAGGGTCCCAGTCTCTCCATATCTTCGCCAACATTTATTATCCTCTACTTTTTAAAATCTTTGTTATTATTGTTGGTGTGAGATGATATCTTATTGTTGTTTTGATTTGCATCTCTCCAATGGCTAGTGATCATGAACATTTCATCATATGTTTGTTGGCTTCCCAGATATACTCCTTGGTGAAGTGTCTGCTTATGTCATATGCCCATTTTTTAATTGGGTTATTTGTCCTTTTCTTGTAGAGGTGTTGTTGTTGTTGTTAGGTGCCATTGAGACAGTACTGGTTCATAGCAACCCTATGCAAAGCAGAACGAAACACTGCCCAATCCTGGGCAAACCTCATTGTTATTGCCACGCTTCAGTCCAATGGTGCTGCCACCTGACCAATCCATCTCGTTGAGAATCTTCCTCTTTCTGTCTAACCCTCTACCCTACCAAACATGAAATCCTTTTAAAGTGACTGGTCCCTACTGACAATATGTCCAAAGTATAAGAGACAAAGTTTGGCCATCCTGGCCTCCAAAAAGCACTGTGGCTACACTTCTTCCAACATGGATCTGTTTGTTCTTTTGGCAGCCCATGGC
>NW_006408882.1:565172-568102 GCF_000296735.1 Chrysochloris asiatica
ATTTTTTTCCCATTCTGTGGGGTCCCTTTTTAATCTTTTGATGAAGTCTTTTAATACACATACTTTTTAATTTTTAGTATGTCCCATTGATCTGGTTTGTCAATTTTGTTTGTGTAAATTTCAAAATGTTTGTTAGTCTGTGTATGCCCTGTATTAGAGCTCTCACATTTTTCCCTATGTTTTCTTTGATGGCCTTTGTAATTATGGAATTCACATTTAGGTCTATCATCCATGCTGAGTTGTTTTTTGTGTAAGGTGTGAGCTAAAGTCTTGTTTCAGTCTTTGGAATATCACTTTCCAGTTCTGCCAGCACTATCTGTTGAAGAGACCATCTCCTCCCCATGTAATATACTTAGGTACTTTGTCGAAAATCAAGTTGGCTGTATGTGGATAAGTTAATTTCTGGATTCTCAATTCTGTTCCATTGATCAATGTATCTTTCATTATACCACTGTAGTCGTGTAGTAAATTTTGAAATCAGGTAGTGAGACGTTTCCTACCTTGTTCTTCTTCTTAAGCAGTGTTTTGCTTATCTTTGGTCTCTTTCCTTTCCATATAAAGTTTGTAATTGTTTTTTCCATCTCTTTGAAGAATGTCATTGGACTCTGGATTGGGATTGCATTATATGTGTAAATTGTTTGGGGCAGTATTGATATTTTCACAATGTTAAGTCTTCTTCCTATCCAGGAACATGGTATATTCCTCCATTTTTGTAAGTCTCTTTGTTTTTTTTGTATTTTTCCTTCTTTCTTTTCTTCTAATGACCTTTTGCTTTTTTTTGTATGATGTTCTTTATGTCATCCCACAACTTTTTGGTATCTGGTCTTTAGTGCATCAAATCTGTTCTTGAGACGATCTCTATATTCAGGTGGGATATAATCAAGGTTATATTTTGGCTCTGGTGGATTTGTTTTAATTTTTTGCAGTTTCAAGCGTATGACTTGCATAAGACTACTTGAAGGTCTGTTCCACAGTCAACACTAGGCCTTGCATTGGCTGATTGATATCAAGCTTCCCAAATATGTAATAAATTTTATTCCTGTGAATGCCTTCTGGTGATGTCCATGTGTATAGTCCACACTTATAATATTTTTGAAAAAAAAAATGTATTTGTGAATAATAAGTCATTGGTCTTGCAAGGTTCTATCACGTGATCTTCAGGATCCTTTCTATCATCAAGACCATATTTTCCAAATACAGATCCTTAATCTTTGTTTCCATTTTTTTCTTTCAGGTTACTGTTAATTATCAATGTATCCTAATTGCTTGTTTGATTGATTCAGGCTAAGGAAGTAGGTAGAATTCTTCAAATTCTTCATTAGTGGCTTTAGTAGTTGGTTTGTAAATTTGAATGACAGTGATATTAGCAGGTCTTCTTGTAGATGTATGGATAGAGCATTATGCTTCAACATAGACTTCTTTTTGATGGTGAATGCAATACAATTCCCCTTCAGTTTGCCATTCTTGAAAAGTAAACTATATGGTTTTCAGATTCATACTGACACATAGAAATCTATTACTGCTCATTAATTCCTAGGAAAAGTTAAAATTGAATGTCAGATGAGACTCTGAAATTTGCTCATCAATGTATAGATTCTAAAACATATGTTTTAAATAAGGAGGTATAAGATCTGAACAGCAAATTCCAAAGGGCACTTCAAGAAGACAAGATCAAGTATAAAGAAATGGGCAAAAACTTAGAAAACCAAAAGAGATGAACATAGTCAGCATTTCTGAAGTTGATAGACCTGAAGAAAAAAGTCAAGTCTCAACATGAAATATTGAAGGACTCTATGGGAAAAATGGAGTCCTGGTGTAGCACTGTGGGTTAATGTGCTAGACAGCAAAGTTGGTTTGAACCACAAGGTCAGTGGTTCAAGCTCACCAGTTGCTCCTGGGAGGCCTTATAAAGCATTGATTTGGTTTGGAACCAACTGGACGGCACTTAACAGAAAAAAATGGACAAAATGTTGAAAAATCTAGAGTATCAAAAGAAGATGGAGGGAATACATAGAGTCACTGCATCAAAACAAAATGGTAGATGTTCAACCATTTCAAGAGGTAGTATATAATCAACAGAAATGGTACTGATGGAAGAAGTCTAAGGTGCATGGAAGACATTGGGAAAGGACAAGTTTCCCAGAATTGGTGGAATAAAAATCAATATCTTTCAAAAAACTGATACAGCATTGGCGGTATCTATGCCAAGAAATTTGGAAGACAGCCACCTAGCCAAATGATTGGAAGGGATCCATATTTGTGCCCATTCCAATGAGAGGTCAACCAACGGGATGTTGAAATCTTCAAACAATATCATTATATCACATGCAAGTAAAATTTTGTTGAGGATAATTCAAAATCAACAGTAACAGTACATTGATAGCGTTAAAGCGGGGTTCATACTAGGACATGGACAGAGAACTATCATTGCTGATGTCAGATGGATCTTGACAGAAAACAAAGAATACATGAAAGATGTCTACCTGTGCTTTATTGACTACGCAAAGGATTTTGATTGTGTAGATCATGACAAGCTATGAATAACATTGTGAAGAATTGGTATTGAAAAACACTTAATTGTGCTCATGATGAGCCTGTACAAGATCAAGAGGCAGTTGTTCAAATAGAACAAGGGACAGTAAATGGTTTAAAATCAAGAAGGTATGGGCCACCCTCATATTATTTAGCATACTTATTGAAATTTTATGCAAATAATCTGAGAAACTTGATTATATAAAGAAGAAAGTACTATCAGGATTGGGGGAAGATTTATTAATAATCTGTGATAATCAGATGATAAAATCTTGCTTGTTGAATGTAGGGAGGACTTAAAATACTTGCTGATAAAGATCAAACATAACAGACTTCAGTATGGGTTGCACCTCAGTGTAAAGAAAACAAAAATCAGCTTGATCAATAAATAACATCAT
>NW_006408882.1:572087-584268 GCF_000296735.1 Chrysochloris asiatica
TTGCTATGAGTTGGAACTGATTCCACTGCACACCACCATATTGTGACAATTTTTAACATAGGTAAATATATATGAACCAATGCATCCTTTCTGGAAATCACTTTAATAATGTTTTAAACATATATGTACATTTTGATTTAATAAAGTCAACCCTAAATCTCCTTCTGGAGTCCTGGTGTGGGCTTGTAGGGTAAGCACTGGACTACAACTAGAACCATGAAGTCAGTAGTTCAGACTTACCAATTAATCTTCAGAAACCCTACGGAGGGCCTCTGTGAGTCAGAACCAGCTAGAAGGTTGGTTAACAACAGGTCTCCATCCATTGGAGAAAATAGACTGCTTATCTTGTAAAGCAGCAATGCATTGGAAAAGAGACTATAACAAAATACACTGCTAGTGAACAGTGGACATTTGTGAGTAGAGAAAGTAAGAGTGACTTTAGTTTTATTTTTTTTTTTACTTTTCTGTATTTCCCCAAAATTCCTAAATGATTGTGTATGAAACACAAATACACTCTGGCACACTTAAGGTCACTATGAGTCTTGTTTTAGTATTGAATATTTTATAGCAGGATTCTGTCACATTTTTAAGGATCCCTGCCAATATGGTGGGCTAGGAGTTGGACTGAAAATCTCAAGTTCAGCGGTTCAAATCTACCAACTGTTCCACAGGAGAAAGATGAGGCCTTCTGCTCCCATAAAAGTTTACAGCCTCAGAAACCCTGTGTAGGGTCATTAAGAGTTGGAACTGACTCCCTGGCACACCACCACCACCACTACCACAACACTTTTGCAATTACATGAGAGAAAAAAGTTTTCATGCATAAGGACTACATAATCTTAAGCATACTAAAAACATGAAATACTTAAGCTTCCTTCATTTACTCCAATATCTAACTGCCTTGTATACTGCAATTACTCTGTAAATTCCTACTTACATAGTCTTACATGAATGTATCTATCTATTAGGTCTTTAATTTATCTGTCTTCACTTGCCAAATTTAGAAGTGTCATTTGTAGTTTTCATCCAGTCACTTAATTTTCAGAGACAAGCACGTGTCAGCAGATTTATTTTTCCTTAAAACAGAGTAATGCTCCAGTTAACTGCTGCCCAGATAGTTTTTATTTAAAAGTAGCACAGTTCTCCCTGTGAGATTTCAACATCACATGCTAGGAAAAACTGGAAAGTTAACTAGGTTGCAATGATCTGTTAAAGTGTCTGGTTATTATTGCTATGTTATTGCTGAACTAGACACAACTGAAGTTCTTAAATAAAATATAAATCATAATTATGGCACCTGTTAATGTAATTGTTTGGAGTGAAAAATCATGCTTTGGTAAAAAGATTAATGTTTACTTGGTTGAATTTGTTTTACTAAGTGAAGATTTCTATCTTACAATAAAATTAGCTACCACTGCATCTTTATAAATAGACATATTTTAAAACTTTTCTCTGTCACTTCAAGGCTTTCTACTGAAGTTTTCAAAACTGAATACCCAACTTCTTATATTTTCATAAGATTTCCTCTCAATCTCCAACATGACAAAGTCTTTCCTCCTACAATAAGAAAATTTCCGTCCCCATTGGTCCTTTGCACAGGAGAAAGATGAGGCTGTCTGCCCCCTTAAAGATGTAGTTTTGGAAACCCTAGGGCATAGTTCTGCTTTGTCCTAAAGGGTTCCTATGATGTGGAATTGACTCAATGGAAGTGAGTCTGCTTTTTTATGTTTTTGTTTACCTTTTTTGTTTGTTTGTTTGTTTATTCCTTTGAGCTATTACTTTGTTTCTCCAATTACCTTAAATTTTAATGTCTTGAAAATGTAACTCACATTCAGCAGAATAAATTTTAAATTATTTATCATCTGGTTACTCCAATTTTTAACAAGTACTCTTGCTAAGCTCCTAAAAAAAATTTTTTTTTAGCACATCAACAATCAACACTTGTAATTAAATCAATGGCTCTTTTCCATTCTCAGCTTCCTCATTTATGTACATTTAATGTTTTCTTTTCTATGTCATTTCAATTCCTATCTTTTCACTTGTTAAGTGCCATAAGGTCAGTTGTGATTCATTGTGACCCTGTAGAGTTTTCAAGAAGCAGCTGGTGGATTTGAACCACGGAAGTTGTGTTTAGCAGTCAAGTGTTTATCTCACAGGATGATACCCGGATTCAATCTTTTCATTTCTTGTTGTTGTTATTTTAAGCGCCATCAAGTCGATTCTGACCTGCAGCAACTCTTTACAGGGTTCCCGAGAAGCAGCTCATGGGTTTGAACTACAGGTCCTTGGAAAGTAAGGTCAATAATAATCAAAAAGTTGAGATTTCTCTCTTGTCCCCAAATTATTTATTTATGTTAATTTGTTGTTATTGTTAATTGCCATCAAGTTGACTCATGGTGACTCTGTATAGGGTTTCCAAGGAGCAGCTGGTGAGTTTGAACTGTCAGCCTTGCAGTTCAAATTGACCTTGAGATCAAGTGCACATCAGGACTCCATTGGTGTTCTTAGTAAACAATAATTTGAAAGTTCCATTTATTCTGTCAAATGTTCACACAGGTGAAACATATATACGTTTATAATGTCATGTAAAAAATCAAACGTGTACATAAAAACCTGTCCTCATACTCTTCCCATATCCCAACACATCCCACTCCCCCTTAATGGTTGCTTTGTTGTTGTTAATTGCTATCAAGTAGTGTCCAATTCATAGTGACATTATGTATAACAGGACAAAAATTTTCTCAACCCTGTTCCGTTTTTATGATTTTTGGTTTGTTTGAGTTCATATTTGGAGCTACTGAAGGTTTACCTTGTTTTCACTGACCAAACATGATAGGATTTTCTCATGGCTGATCTTTCTTAATGATGTGTCTAAAACAAGCAAACCAAAGTCTTGACATCTCTGCCTCTAAGGAGTATTTTGATTTAATCTCTGCCTCTAAGGAGTATTTTGATTTCATTTCTTCTATGATCAACTAGTTCAGTGAAAACTATTGCTAATAATTTGATAACATCCTTGTAGGCCTTCTACCATAATCCATATCAATATATTGATATATATATATATACACACAGATAGAAAATACCAGGGAAATGTTTACTTGTACTTTATTGACTACACAAAGGCATGTTCCTGTGTGGATCATAACAAACTTTGGATAGCATTGTGAAGAACAGGTATTCTAGAACACTTAATTGTGCTCAGTCATTAGAACAAAGTGATGCTAATTCATTCAAAATCAGGAAAGGTGTGTGCCAGGGTTGTATCTTTTCACCATACTTATTCAATCTGTATGCTGAGAAAATATTCCAAGAAACTGGATTATATCAAGAACATGGCACCAGGACTGGAGGAAGACTTACTAGCAAACTGAGATATGCAGATGGCACAACTTTACTTTCTGAAAGCAAAAAGGACTTTAAATACTTATTAATGAAGATGAAAGACTACGCTTTCAGTATGGATTGCATCTCAATGCAAATAAAAAAAAATTCCTCCAACTGGACCAATATATAGTATCATGATAAATGGAGAAAAGATTGAAATTGACAACGACTTCATTTTGCTTGTATCCACAACCAACACTCATGGAATCAGCAATCTAGGAAATAAAATAACATCTTGCATTAGACAAATCTGTTTCAAAATAATTCTTTAAAGTGTTGAGGATCACAGAAGTATACCTGACCCAAGTCCATGGTTATTTTCAATTGTCTCATATACATATGAAAGTTGTACAATGAATCAGGACGACCAGAGAAACATTGATGCATTTAAACTATGTTTTTGAAGAATATTGAAAGTACCACTGAGTGCCAGAAGGAAAACAAATCTGTCTTGGAAGAAGTACAACCAGAATGCTCCTTGTTGTGGTGGTTGTTATGTGCCATGGAGTCGGTTCCAACTCATATAGTGACCCTATACAGGGTTTCCGAGGTTGCAAATCATTACAAGAGCAGAAAGCCTCATCTTTCTCCTGCGGAACAGCTGGTAGTTCCAAACTGCTGACCTTGAGATTAGCAGCCCGATTCATAACTGCTTCGAAACCAGAGATCCTTAGAAGTAAGGATAACAAGATTTTTTTCTCTCGTACTTTGGACACGTCGTCAGGAGGGACCAGTCTAGAAAAGGAAGTCATGCTTGGTAAAGTGGAGTGTCATAGAAAATGAGAAAGTTACCCTCCCACACACTGGACTGACATTGTGGTAGCAACCATTAGCTAAACCATGATGACAATTGTGAAGATGATGCAGGACCAAGCAGTGTGTTGTTCTGTTGTGCATAGTGTCACTATGACTTGGAACCAACTTGAAGGTCTGTGTTATTCACACACAAACAGAGTTTTAACAAGCATACATGATACATGTGTGTTTGTTTTAAATGAATGAGTTAGCACATTTAATTTAAAAACAAACAAACAAAAACCTCTTTATTACATTAAAACTGAAAATGTACTTTATACTCCTAAGGGTATAAAGGAGAATGGAATGAAATGTGGGGAGACCTAGGGCATAACAAGGGTAAGGAGTGCCTGGGGCAATCTGTAATTTTACCCCCCAATTCAAGCCACCCAGGGGCAATTTCTAAGTTGTTACCCCACAATTTCAAGATGAATAAAATGTTCATGGTATCTATGGGTCAGTAGAAATGCCTTCCCCACTTTTGCCCTCCTGTTTCAGTCAGGCACCCTTCATATTTGTGATGCCTCAAACTGATATTCTGTGCTTTGTTTGGGGCCCCATTGGACTGGTGCCAGGGGTGGGGGTGGTGCATTGCCCCTTCTACTCTCCACCCACTATGTTTTAGATAGTTATTCTGCTTGAGTTAAGACATTGGGCATGACTGGGTTAGTGGAAATTGATCAATTGTGCCCATTGCATGTTGCATCCAGGGCACATATAGTGCCATATCTGCCATACATTAGCTACCTCTCTGGAGGAGACAGAAAGATGGACAGATGGTTTGCCTTTCTTCTTAAATTATCTTATAAATACAAAGGCATATTTCATGTCTACACCATGCAAAGCTTCTTAAATTTAGCTGTGGAAAATTAAGCACAGACTTTTTGGATTTTCATGCCTTTTTATAGTCTTTTGTTGCTAGTGTTGAAAATGAAATTATAGAGACTTTAATATGAGGGGCATCAATTAAAGTTCACTTTAATTTCTATTAAGCACTTGAAAATACAGTTGATTCGTGGTTACAGTGCAGCGAACTGAGAACTTCTTTCTGTCTTTATTTAAATAGTAGCCTTTGATTTTCAAAAAGTGTGAAACTGAAAGTAGTTACAGTCAAGAAATAAAAAGAAAATGTCTTAATTTTAGTGTTCTTCACATTCTGGCTATGAAGTCCAAGGTGACTGAATTTCACAGCCTACTCATATGCTGTAAATATCTTTACAAGTAGTAGGTCTTGTTCTAGCATTTTTGCTTTATGCTTTAAACAAAGTATTAAAAGCTTTGAACAAGATGGCATCTGAGTATAATGAAGTTTACTAGTTCTGTAAAAAATGAAACACCTTTTGAAGTGACAGAATATGAAGGAAGATTTGTACTATGCAGGAGAAGAGTTCAGTGTTTATGTTAAAAAGGAACTCAGGTTGAAAAAACTTTTAAGGGATTTTTCTATGAAGTAAATGTTTAGAGACTGATATCATGTCAAGCACTCTGGGAAAAGGGAAAGGTTAAAGAGATGGGGATACGTTTCTTATGATTCAATAGTGAGGAATTGTTATCATGACTAATTGTGACTGTCACAGTTGTAAAGGTAGAAGTTTTGTAACAAAAAGAGGGGAGTAGTTAATCTTACAGTCCAGAAACAGAGGACCCTTGGACCATCAAGAGAGAAAAGCACAAGTGGAATGTGGGACCCTATTCAGAGAAGCAGCAACACCAGAGACGGAGGCAGAGATGAGGACATGGAGAGGGAGCAGCTAAGGACTCTAGATTCATGGGAAGAGAGGGACTGAGAGCTGGAGGTCAGGAGGCAGACTTGCAGAACGTGCCCTTTGGTGGTTTAAATTATTATGTATGTCTGAGCATTAAAAAAAAAAAAAAAAGAGCTAAAATGAATAGAGAGAAATACTGTTAACTGATAGTACATGGAGGGGATTATAATTATTGTAACGAAACAAATTATATGATTTGTTGAATGTAAACTGATTCACAATTAAAAATTTATAGAAGGTGCATGAATACTTTCTTTTAGAACTATCAGCACAAAACTGTTCCCTCTGGGTTGGAAGTTAAAGATATCCCAATGGTTCGGGTTTTCCATAATCCTTGATACCAATCACCATTTCTTTCTTCCCTCAAATCCCAGGGTTCTACAACACATTATGATGTGTCACAAAATTTATAACTGTCAATGGAAATGGCTCATGCAGTTGTGGAAGCTGGCAAGTCCCAAATCCATAATCCAGAAAGCAGTCTGGAGGAATCTTTTCAAAGCCTCAGTCTCGGGATCTGAAGAACCTAAGTCGGCATGCCGTATGGAAAGTTGTTGATGCACAAGGCTACAGGAGCTGATCAATCAGTTCAGGTGCTGGGCCAAGAGTTCCCTGAACTGGAGGTCAGAGCTAATGAGCCGTATGCAAGATCTGGGGCAAGAGAGCAAGCTTGTCTGAGGCAGTCTTATAAATTGAAGTCAGAGCATGCCCCTAGTGGAAAGTAAAGTGGTGACTTGAGTCACACCATCTAATGAGGTTGTTGTTGTTGTTAAATAATGTCAAGTCGATTCTGACCCATAGCAAACCTGTATAGAGCTTCCAAGGAACAGCTGGCGAGCTTGAACCACCAACCTTGCAGTTCAAATGACTTTGCAGTCTGACACATTAGCCCACAGCACCATACCAGGACTCCAGGGCATCCTTAATCTTTAGTTTCACTGTACTCTTTGTTTGTTGCTGTTATTGTTCTTGGGTGCCATCGATTCTGACTCATAACAACCCTATATAGGGTTTCCAAGGAGAGGTTGTTGTTGTTGTTGTTGTTAAGTGCCGTTGAGTCAGTTTTGACCCATAGCGACCCTGTACAGGGTTTCCGAGGGTGTAAATCTTTACGGGAGTAGAAAGCCTCATCTTTCTCCCGCGGAGCAGCTGGCAGTTTCGAACCGCTGACCTTAAGGTTCACAGCCCGATTCGTAACCACTACACTATTTTAGTGGGTTTGAACTATCAACCTTGCAGTTAGCAGGTAAGTGCTTATCTTACAGTGCCACCAACCTTAATCTTTACTCCTTAACAAGGCATATTAAAATGGGTCCATAATCACAGCATAGAGGCAAGGATTTACAATATATTACAAAACGCAGAAATTTGGCTAGAAGTGTCATAATAAATAAGTAACTGCCCTGCACAAGGGCAGATATTCAAACGAGCAAGAGAATTGAAAGACAAGAATAAGTAATACTCTAGTATTTAGATGTAGTTGCTATCAGAGAACTGGTGTCCTTTTTTATCATGTTACAGTTAATTTGGTGATAATCAGAGTTATTGCCCATCAAAATTAGAAAGGTGTGATTTAAATAAAACATTTTGCAAAAGAATACAAATATTAAAACTCTTAAAACTTGATGTTATTGTTGTGTTAAGTGCCGTGTTGTAAAGTTGGTTCCGACTTACAGCAACCCTGTATAGGGTTTCCAGGGAGCAACTGGTAAGCTTGAATTAACGATCTTCCAGTTCAAACCAACCTTACAGTCCAATGCATTAACCCACAGCGACTACTCTTAACATTTAGGGACCCTTTAAAAAGAAGTAAATATGCACTAGTGGGTTGAGGAAATGGGCGTTTTTTTTTTCTAAAGGGCTTAAACTCTTATAATTAGGGCCTAACCCTCAGATGTAGCCAGTGAAATGGCTACAGATAGCATGATTGATGGTTTTCTGTCTTTTTTTTTTCCCCTGTAAATGTGATTACAAATACCTTAGCAATTGATATCCTCAAGATTGATGATTTGCATTTTAATCATTAATATTGATACATTCTAGACACAGTAAAGAAAGGTGACTATTTGACTCTTAAGGACACATTGCA
Organism: Chrysochloris asiatica; assembly: GCF_000296735.1. Lineage (NCBI taxonomy): Eukaryota > Metazoa > Chordata > Mammalia > Afrosoricida > Chrysochloridae > Chrysochloris > Chrysochloris asiatica. Next base: position 580,125 of record NW_006408882.1, read on the forward strand.
AGCAAGATTTTGCAAGTGAAATGCTTATGGACTATTCATTTTTTCCCATATAAGGTCCCTGTCAGCTACCTACTAAATTAACATGAATTCTTAGCTTGAACAGCTGGGCTTTTCACAGGTATGGTTACCTAAAGAAAGAGATATGGTTATTTGTAAATAACGTAACTTACTATTTACACCAAAAATGTATAGTCCTCTAGATAAAATGTTTCAATCTAGATTGATACAGTAAAACTATTAGGTGGAAGTGGGTGTGAAAATACAGGGTAGAATCCAGGGTTTCAGGAGATATATATCTATACTTTGCTATTGTTGCTGTTAAGTGCCATCAGGTCAGTTCTGACTCACAGCTATCCTAGATAAGATTTCCAAGGAGCATGGTGGTGTGTTTGAATAGACAACCATGTGGTTAACAGTCTAGTGCTTATCATACAGAACCACACCAGAACTCCATCTTTCCCTGAATGTTTTGATTTATTCAAAACATTCTCTAAATTGAGTCTCAATTGAATAGTAATAAACGACCAGCAAATGTTTGACATCTTAGTTTTAATTTAAAAAAAATAAATTTTCTTGTTGTTCAGTTGATTCTAATTCAATAGCGATCCTACGCAAAAGAGTAGAACTGCCCAATAGAGTTTATAAGACTTTCATTTTTATAGACAGAGACTTCCATCTTTCTCCCAAGCAATGCCTATTGGATTCAGATGCTTACCTTTCTGTTAGCAGCACAGTACTTTAATAACGGTGCAACCAGATCTTTATAAAAAACATTAAATATGCATCAGAGTCCCTGCAAAAAGCCAATCTTTGCCAATTAAGAATTCTGGTTTAGCAAGCAGATTCTCATGTAGAAGGTGGCTCTATGATGCCCTGTTTCTAACAAGCTTCAGGTGATGCTTCTCTTGAGCTGAAAGATCAGGCTTGAGCATCAAGAACCAGTTGCCCGTTAAATCGATCCCCACTCATGGTGACCCCATGTGTGTCAGAGTAGAACTGTGCTCCATATGATGTTTTTGGGGAAGCACATCCCCAGGCCATTCTTCTGAACTTCTAATCTTTCAATTAGCAACCAACCAATTAACAATTTACACCACCCAGGGACTTCTGAGCATCAAAGGGCTACAGTAAAACATACATACAATATAAGTACAAGGCAATTGGGTTAAGAGTTGAAAGATTACATTTCTAATTTTAGTATTTTCCTTATTAAAAAGCTATTGATTATGTCAAATAGCTCTCTGGGCTTTAGTCATCTTGTCTAAGATGAAAACACTGATATTTATTATACAGTAAACACAGGCACACAGTAAGTATTTATTAATTTGCTTACTCACTAGCATTTGAAAATACAATAGAAACCATTTAGAAATTTTAAGCCTCTAATATACTATATCCATGACTCATTTGTCATTTTGTTGAACTGTGGTGGCTTGCATATTTCTGTGATACTTGAAGCTATGCCACCTGTATTTTAAATATAAGCAGGGTGACCTAGGAGCCCTGGTGTGGTGCTGCAAAGTCATTTGAACCACAAGGTCGGTGGTTCAAGCTCACCAGCCGCTCCTTGGAAACCCTATATAGGGTCGCTATGGGTCGGAACCAACTCGATGGCACTTAACAACAACAGGGAAATCTATGGTAGACAGGTTTCAACAGACTTTTTAGACTAGGACAGACTTTGTTGTTGTTAGGTGCCATCAAGTCAGTACCAACTTACAGCTACCTTATGCACAGCAGAATGAAACACTGCCTGGTCCAGAACCAACCACATCATTGTTGTTATGCCTCAGCCTATTGCTATTGTCACTGTGCCAATCCACCTCATTACCGGGATTCCTCATTTCTGCTGACCCTCCACTTTACCAAGCATGATGTCCTTCGCCAGGGACTGGTCCCTCCTGATAATGTGTCCAAAGTATCAGAGACGAAGTCTGGCCATCCTTACTTCCAAGGAACACTCTGGCTATACTTCTCCCAACACAGATTTGTTCATTCTTTTGGTAGTCCGTGGTATTTTAATATTCCCCTCCAACACGATAACTCAAATGCATCAATTCTTCTACAGGCTTTATTCATTTTCCACTTTCATACGCATATGAGGTTATTGAAAATACCATGGCTTGGGTCAGACGTACTTTAGTCCTCACACTGACATCTTTGCTCTTGAACACTTTAAAGAGGTTCTGTGCAATACAAAAAAGGAAAGAGAAAGGGCAGATCACTTCTGAATGCTTATGAATGGCAGCAGAACATTGTCCAATACAGTGCCCCTCAGATTGGAAGACACTCAAAATATGAGTAGGGAAGAGCTTCGTCCTCAAAGCAGGGTTGACCTTAATGAAGGGAGGGAGTAAAGCTTTCATTTTTGATGGCTTCATTGAAAGCCATCAAAAATGAAATGAAATGTAAAAGAATCAATATCCTAGACATTAGTAAGCTGAAATGGAGTGACATTGGCCATTTTGAAATGGGAAAATATATAGTTTACTATGCTGGAACAACAAATTGAAGAGGAATAGCCTCACAATCATCTTCAACGTGATCATTTAAAAATTTATATTGAAGTATAATGCTGTATGGGATATGATATCACCCCTACAAAGAAAACCAGTTAACACCACTATTATTCAAATTTACGTACAAACTACTAAAGTTAGTGATGATGATTTGAAGAATTCTACCAACTTCTTTGGTCTGAAGTTGATCAAACATTAAATCAAGATGTATTGATAATTACTGGGAATTAGAATACAATGGTTAGAAATAAGGAGAAAAGATCAGTAGTTGTAAAACATGGCCTTGGTGATAGAAACAATGTTGAAGATTACATAACAAAATTTTGCTAAATCAATGACTTATTCATTGCAAATACTTTTTAAAACAACTAAAATGTGACTATACACATGAATCATACCAAATGGAATACACAGAAACAAATTTGACAACATATGTGGAAAGTAAAATGGAGAAATTCAATACCATCAACCAGAATCAGGCCAGGAGTGTTGGAGTAGAACACTCCAACAATTACTCATTTACAAATTCAGGCTGAAGCTCAAGAAAATTAAAACAATTTCACAAAAGTCAAAATATGATTATGAGAATATATCACCTGAATTTAGAGACCATATAAAGAATAGATTTGAAGCATTAGACACTAATAAACAAAGTCCAGAGGAATTCTGAGAAGACATCAAGAACATAATACATTAAGAAAACAAAAGGTCATCAAAAAGATAGAAAAGAATAAAACACAAAAATGGATGTCAGAAGAGACTCTGAAACTTACTCTTAATGTAGAAAAGCTAAAACACCAGAAGAAATGATTAAGTAAATTAAATTAAGGACAGTTCCAGGAGACCAACTAAAGAGTTACAATAAAGTGTATACAAACTTGGAGATTAAAAAAAAAAAAGGAAAAAAACACTCAGCATTTCTCAAGCTCAAGGAACAGCAGGAAAAACGCCAGGCCTCTACTTGAAATGTTGAAGGATTCTATAGGCAAAATATTGAGTGATGCAGAAAGCACCCAAAGAAGATAGAAGGACTACACAGAGTCACTGTACCAAAGAGAATTGGTTGGTGCTCAACCATTTCCAAAAGTAGCATATGATCAAGAAACGCTAGCACTGAAAAGGAAAGTCCAGGCTGCACTGATGACATTGGCGAAAAACAAGACTCCAGACAGAAATTGAAATGTTTTAACAAACTGATGTAGCGTTGGAAACAACCACACTATCTATTCCAGTACATTTGGAAAACAGCTAACTGACCAACTGATTGCAAGCGAACCTTATTTATATAAATTCCAAAAAGGTAGCCCAACAGAATGCTATAATCATCTTTACAATATCATTAATATCACATGCACGTAAAATGTTGATGAGTATAATTTTTTTTTTTTTAATGTGTAGAAGTAAACCAACAGGTATGTTTGTGTTATTATTAAGGTTATTCAGTCTGTTTCAACTCATTGATACCAGTAGGTTTGAACTGCTGACCTTGTGGTTAATAGTCCAGTGTTTATCCTACAGTTGTTGTTGTTAAGTGCCATTGAGTTGGTTCCGACACATAGTGACCCTGTATAGGATTTCCAAGGAGCACCTACCTAGTGAATTTGAACCTCTAACCTTGTGGTTCA
>NW_006408882.1:585313-590259 GCF_000296735.1 Chrysochloris asiatica
GCTTTGATAACTAAGGTATGTTCAACGCTATGGCATTATTGATGGATTCTTATGCATGTGAAGGAGTCCTGATGTGGTGCTGCAGGATAATGCACTAGACCACAATGTCGGTTTGAACCACAACGTAGGCAGTTCAAACTTACCAGCCGCTACCTTCAACATGCATGTGAAAGTTGAACAATCAGTAAGAAAAATATCAGAGAAGAATCAATGCATTTGAATTATGATGTTGCAGAAGAATCTTTTCAAAGTACCATGGACTGCCAGAAGAGTTAACAAATCTGTCTAGGAAGAAATACAGCCAGGTTGCTCCTTAAAAGCAAGAATGTTGAGATGTACTTTGGACATGTTGTCAGAAGGACCAGTCCCTGGAGCAGTACATCATGCTTGGTAAAATGGAGGGTCAGTGAAAACGAGGAAAACCCTGAAGAAGATAGACTGACACAGTGGTAGCAACAATGAACTCACATATGATAGCAATTGTGAGGATGCTGCAAGATCCGGCAGTGTTTCCTTCTGTTGTACACAGGGTCACTATGAGTCAAAACCAACTCAACAACACCTAGCAAGAACACCAACAATATACTATGATGTTCCAACTCACGGTGATATATGCACAACATCATGAAACATTGCCAGTCCTACACCATCCTCTGAAGGGTTGTTATGTTTGAACTCATTGTTCCAGAAGCTTTATCAATTCATCTCGTTGTGAGTCTTCCTCTTTTTTGTTGACCCTCTACTTTACCAAGCATGATGCTCTTTTTCAAGGACTAATACCTCCTGGGTAGCATGTCCAAAACATATGATATTTTATGTAAGGGAAAAAATCTTTAAATGTAGACATTAATGGTTCTAATTGTGCCTCCAGATCTTCCAGATCTACATTCAATCTTCATGTTCACATGATACTCACCCATATATATATATGTGTGTGTGTGTGTGTGATCTTACATTTTCAATAAAGAATTGAACCTTAAAATATATCATTAATTTTTTTTTCGCAGTTTGCAGTTTGCAGTTTGCAGTTGAGTTTCCTTTCATAATGGAAAGATAAGTTGAAATGCTTGGTGAATAAATGGGACACATTCCTGACCAAGAGGCTTCACTGGATTGTGCCTGTCAGTCAAAATGACTTCTTAGAAATCTCTAGCTTCAGAGTAGGATGCAGATTTTCTTTCTTTCCACTGCAGGGTCGCTGCAGAACAGTACATATTATTTTAATATAAAATAGACATCCAGCACAGACATTGTGGAATATAGATGACCTTTGATAAGAAGACATGGATGTGACTGAAATTGTAACACTTTTTCACCAACAAATGCCCCAGATTCCATGTATATCAGCCATGAAATTGAGACCATTTGAGCATAAAAAGATTTTGACAGTCTGCTTAAAGGTATAAGTGATTCAGATGTCTCAGTCAATGGTCTACCACTCATCTGTCAGGTTGCCATACTGTGGTGGCCTGAGCTTTGCCGTAATGCTAGAAGCTATGCCAATGGTATTTAGAATACCAGCAGGGTACACTATAGTAGAAATATTTCGGCTGAGCTTCCAGACAAAGACAGTCTAGAAATAAGGAGAGATAGACAACTTCTGAATGTTTAGTCACCTTATAAATAGCCATCTTATGAATAACAGCCTTGTGAATAGCCTTATGAATAGCAATGGAACACTGTCAGATATCACCAGAATATTTAATACTGACACATGATAAATAGAACCAGAATATTGTCAGATATAGTGCCAGTTAAATGAAGTGCTCAGGTTAGAAGTCATTCAAAATATGACAGGGGAAGTGTTGTCTCCTCAAATTAGAGTTGACCATGATGAAGTAAACTGATTAAAGCTTTCAGGACCTTCATTTTTTGATGAGGCACAATTCAAAATGAGGAGCAACAGCTGTAAACACCAGTAGTAATCAGAACATGGATTGTAAGAAGTATTAATCTAGGAAAATTGGAAGTTGTCAAAAATGAAATGGAGCAGATAAAGACTGATATTCTAGGCATTAGTGAGCTGAAATGGACTAGTATTGGCCATTTTGAATCTGATAATCACATGATTTACTATGCTGGTAATAACAAATTAGAGGAATGGCATTGCATTCATCAAAAAGAATACCAAGATCTATCTTGAAGTACGATGTTGTCTGTAAATAGATAATAACCATCTGCCTACAAGATAGACCAGTTAATACGACTATTGTACAAATTTACACGCCAACCACTCAAGATAATGATGATGAAATTGAAGAATTCTACCAACTTTTTTAGTCTGAAATTGATCAAACATGCAATCAAGATGCATTGATAAGTACTGGTGATTGGAATGTGAATGCTGGAAACAAAGAGGAAGGATCAGTGGTTGAAAAACATGGCCTTGGTGGTAAAAATGATGCTGGAGATCACATGATAGAATTTTTCAAGACCAATGATTTCTTCATTGCAAGTACCTTTCTTAAACAACATAAAAGATAACTATACACACAGACCTCACCAGATGGCATATACAGAAATCAAACTGACTACATCTGTGAAAGACACAGTGGAAAAGACCCATATCATCATTTAAAACAAGGACAGGGGACAGACTATAAGACAGACAGTCAACTGCTCATATGCAAGTCAGTCTGAAAGAGAAGAAAATTAAAACAAGTCCATGAGACCCACAATATGACCACAATACATCCCACCTGAATTTCAAGATTATCTCAAGAACAAATTTGAGGACCAAAGACCATGGGAGTTGTGGAATGACATCCTAGAGGAAGAAAGTAAAAGGTCATTAAGACAACAAGAAAGAAGGAAAAGACCAAAATGGATATCAGAAGAAGTTCTGAAACTTACTCGCCAGCATAGACATGCTAAAGCAAATGGAAGAAATGACAAAGTCAAAGAGCTGAACAGGAACTTTCAAAGAACAGCACAAAAACACAAAGTCAAGTATTATAATGAAATGTGAAAAGACCTGAAAATTGAAAGGGAAGAACACTCTCAGCATTTCTAAAGCTGAAAAAACTGACGAAAACATGTAAGCCTCAATTTACAACATTGAAGTATTCTGTGGGCAAAATATTCAATGATGCACAAAGAATTTTAAAAAATATGGAAGGAATACTCAGAGTCATTTTACCAAAAATAAATAGAGGATATTATACTATTTCAACAGATAGTATACGATCAAGATTCAATGGTACTGAAGGAAGAAGCCCACGGTGCACTGAAGATACTGACAATGAACAAGACTCTGGAAATTGATAGAATAGAGATTAAAATATTTCAACAAACTAGTGCAGCACTGGAGTCACTCACTCATATATGCCAAGAAATTTGGAAGACATTACTTGACCCGCTGATTGGAAAAGATCCATATTTGTGCCCATTCCAATGAGAGGTGATCCAAAGGAATGCAGAAATCATTGTACAATATCATTTGTATCACAATAATGTAAAATTTTGCTAAAGATAATTCAAAAATGGCTGTAATAATACATTGAAAGAGAACTGCCAAAGGTTCAAACCTGATGCAGACAAGGACGTGGAATGAGGAATATTATTAATGACATCAGATGGCTCTTGGTTGAATGCAGAGAATACCAGTAGGATGTTTACTTGTGCTTTATTGACTACTCACATGCTTTTGACTGTGTGAATCATGACAAGCTATTGACAATATTATGGAGAATGAGTATTCAGGGACCTGTATATAGACCAAGAGAGTTGTTTGAACAAAACAAGAGGACACTGAATGTTTTAAAATAAAGAAAAGAGGAGGAGAAAGATGGCAGACTAGGAAGAAAGGTTGTATGGACATTTTGCCTCAAGGATACAGAAAAGACAGATGAGACTGATTCAGAAGATGGTCCTGAACTTCTGAGCTCCAGAGGAAGGTATAGAAAAGTGAATTGAGTGCTTACTGGGAGAGAGAGTTGAATAGACATAGCAAGAGATAAGGTAACTGATTTCTTAAACTGAGTTTTCTAGAGAAGCAAAAGCAGTGAAACTTATGTTTATCATCAAGGAAATGGCTAACAATTGCGAAGTCCAAGGTCCACAGCAGAAGAGAACAAGAGAGTCCCTTCTGTGTGTGCATTATATTGGGGGCAGGCCACATCACACGTCCAGGGAAGCAACCCTTTAATTGATCGGTTGCTCGTAGCCACTCATCAGAGTTAACTATACCTGTATTAGGTTTCATCACCATGGGAATAAGCACAACCCGACTTCTAAACCTCTGAACATTTTGGCCTAGTCAAGTTGACACAGAAACCTCATTATTACAGTTCATTCTTGTCAACTTGAAACTATAAACTATATGCATAATCTCTAAATAAAGAACTAAAATGTGTACAACCAAAATGTACTGGCCCCATTTAGGTCTTATATGTCACAAATGAACAAAGCAAAAATATGTATTAATTTAAATATCCAAAGGGTGCATTCTGCAAGCTAGCCTCCTGCCCATAGGCACACAGCCGTACTCAGTCCACGAGCCTAGAGTCTGTAGTTGTTCTGTCTTTCCATGCCACTGCCTCTGTCATTGTCTCTGCTGTCACCACTTTCCCAGGCAGGGATACCACATTCCACTCATGCTCTTCTTTAATGATGGTCCTGGGATCTTCTGTTCCTAAAAGGAAAGATAACTACTCTGCACTTCTAGTTACACATCTTCTAGAATCACAGTTTTAACAATCACAACTAATCCTACTAACAATTACTCACAACTGAAATATTAAATACTATCAGCATCATCCTCACCCCTATCACCAGACCCATCTGTAAAACAGAAAAAAAACTAGAGAATGGGCATTCTCCTTTCTCCTGTCATCCTAAAACTCAACACACCCATAAAAGCTTGTAAGCCAGCCACTGCATGTCTTTATAGCCACCCTCCCTAACCATTTTTGATAGCCAATGTCTAAATTACCCATCCCTAATAA
>NW_006408882.1:590528-591124 GCF_000296735.1 Chrysochloris asiatica
CCATTCTGGTTGGAATTTTGAGCAACTGCATTCATAAGCAAAAGTCCAGACTGACAAATTGTAGGAATTTGCACCTGTTAACTGTAGCAAACATCTTTATCTTCATCTGATCAAGTTTTACTCAGTTCAACTATAGCTATCCAAGAAGTTCATATGTACTTCCCTGCACTTCAAGCCACCTGGCACCTTTACTCTCAGCCCTGGCTCCTCTGGATTAGGTCAGCGCCTGTGGGCTCAAGAGTTTACTCAACGCCCTAAATTCAGACAACCAATCTTGCTGCTCTTCTTTTCTCAAGGTCAATGGGTGCCAGTAGAATCCATCCAAACTGAACCTGTGTCTTCATTGCTGCATTTCCCCCAATTCCACTTATAAGTAGATCCAAGTGGTCACCAGCAAGCATATGACCCGCCAGGTTCCTTAAACTTTGAGTCCTAGAAGAGGGTATTCTCTGATGGACTGACTTTCCTTGCCTTGATGCCTCTAAACTCAAAACACAAACTGTCTGCTTTTTCTTCTGTTTTATTTCAATCATAAATCCTCTGTTCTCTCAGCAGTTCTGGGTCAGTCTCTTCAAATGCAAATGTTGCAACTCTGA
>NW_006408882.1:592744-594639 GCF_000296735.1 Chrysochloris asiatica
CACCACACCCCCAAGGAAGCATTCCTTTAATTGACTGGTTGTTCATAGCCACTCATAAGAGTTAATTATGCCTGTATTAGGTTTCATCATGATGATAACAAGCACATCCCAACTGCTAAACCTCTGGACATCCTGACCTAGACAAGTTGACACAGAACCCTAATCATTACAACTGACAAGCAGTGGCAGATGATGGAACCTGCTGAAGTCATCTTGAAAGTTCATGAATGGTTTTAGAGGTAAGAAAACATGTTCACTTTACATAAACCTGCCTGTGGTTTGCAAAGACAAAAGTGAGATTTTTTTCCCCCTGACAATCATACAATGCCAGGGAATTTTCCACTTTCTAGGGTCAGAGTCACTCCAAGGTTGTGAGTCCTAGGGAGGAACTATATACAATAACCCCACTAGTGCAGACTATGATCCAAATACGCAAATTTTATCCTGGCCAATCCTGGATTGGTTCTCACTAAGAGAGGGAGTTTAATGGACTCATAGAAAAGAGAAAAAAAGAAAAATAAAAAGGAAGAAAAGGAGGCGCATGATTTGTGTGGGTCCGCTGGATACAGCATGGCCATTTAGAAATTTCTGAGGCTGCTATGAGGTTAACAGGCCAATAGGTTGCACAGCACAGCACTTATTGGTGGAAAGAAAAACACTAACTTTCCATTTTCACTGTGTGGGCTGTTTCTCTTGTTTGTTTGTCTTCCTTCTTCTTGCATCACATGATGAGAGACAGCAACTGTGGTCAAAATGTCAAGTCACAGCTGTACCTTTTAAAACCCCACCAATTGGGAAAGATGCAATACCGGTCCTGGCATGGTGCTATAGGTGCACTAGACTGCAAGTTTTGTTTGAACAGCAAGATTGGAAGTCCAAACCCACCAGCCACTCTTTGGAAACACTGCAGAGTCACTATGAGTTAGAACCCACTCAATTGTACTTAACAACAACCTCAATACATCAAAGCAGCAACTACAAGCAACATCTGTTAACTCCATTCTGAATTGAACTGCATAAACAGTGAACAGAGAAACTCATCACCTGATCACAACACTTGGATATAATTGGTGAGTACCTAAGAATATACCAACATACATCCTCTTAATACAAATACAAAAACACCACAATGCCTAGAAAGCATCAGGAATTTTCTATACATATGAGGAAACAAGTCAGAGTTGCTTAAACAAATAACCAAGAGCCAGAGTTAGACAATGCTTTTGAGACAGAAGAGGCACTGGAACTACCTGAAAAAGAATTTAGGTGAATGATATTGAGGTACAGGAAATGTTTCACAGAGAAGTCAACAAAACCATGATAGAATTCAGAAAAGTGCTAAATGGACAGTCAAACAAAATAGATACAGCATTAGAGATAAAACAAAACCTGAAACAGAAAGCCAGAAGATCAACAGTAAGATATCAGAAATAGACAATGCAATGAAAGGGCAAAGAAGCAAAATTGAATTAATGGAAGCCAGAATTAGTGAGCTTAATGATAAATCTCTCAATACTAGTAAAATATAAAGACAATCAGAGAAAATAATGAAAAAATCTGGAAAAAAGTCTAAGATTCCTCCACAACAACATGAAGAGGAATAATCAATGGGTGATCAGAATTCCAGAGCATGAACAGACAAAGAAAACCACAGAAAAGATAGTCTGAGAGCTGTTAGAAAAATTTTTCCTAACATCATCAAACAAGAGATGGTAAGTATTCAAGAGCTGAATGAACACCAAAAAGAATAGATCACAAAAGAAAATCACCAAGACATATCAGAGTAAAACTTCCAAAATCAAAGATGAGGAAAGAATACTGAAAGCAGCTTGGGAAAAATGAAATGTTACTTGCAAAGAAAAATCAATACGATTAAGCTCAGATTTCTTGCCAGA
>NW_006408882.1:597071-598677 GCF_000296735.1 Chrysochloris asiatica
GTTCCGACTCGATGGCACCTGACAACAACAACAGTTACTGATGAAGATCAGAGGCCACAACCTCAGTATGGGTTGCATCTCAATATAAATAAACCAAAAATCCTCACAACTGGACCAGTAAACATCTTGATAAATGGAGAAATTATTAAAGTTATCAAACACTTCATTTTGCTTAAATCCACCATCAACACTCATAGAGGCACCAGTCAAGAAATTAGAAGATGTAGCTCATTAGACAAATGTGCTACACAAAACCTCTTTAGAGCGCTCAAGAGCAAAGATATCAGATTGAGGACTAAGGTGCATCCTGATCTAAGCCATGGTATTTTCAAATGCTTCATATGCATGTGAAACATGGACAGTGAATAAGGAAGATAATATTATAATTGATACAGGTGAATTATGTTGTTAGAGAAGAATATTAAAAGTACTGTAAACTTCTGGAAGAACAAACATATCTGTGTTGGAGCAAAGTACAACCAGAAAGCTCCTTAGACAAGTTATCAGGAGGGACCCGTTTGTGGGTAAGGACCTCATGCTAGGTAAAATGAAGAGTCATTGAAAAAGTAGACCTCCAATGAGATGGCTCAAGCTTAACAATGATAATGAGCATGATGTAGCATCAGGCAGTGTTATGTTCTTTTGTGCATAAGGTTATTTATTATGAGTCATAACCAACTCGACAGCACCTAACAACAGTCAATAGTGGAGCGATCAATGTGTGGATTTTAGGGTTCCAAGGAAGAACCAAGTGTTGGATTGGATTGCTAATGTGTTTATTTAACACAGCATGAAGGATGTGTCTGAAAAACTGAAATAATCAAAAAAGAGCAAATACGTCAGTTTGAGGACTAAAGTGCACCTGACATAAGCCATGGAATTTTCAATAGCCTCATATGAATATGAAATTTGGACAATGAGTAAGGAAGACAGTAGATGTGAGTTATGGTGTTGGAGAAGAATATTAAAGGTACCATGGACTGCAAGAAAAATAAACAAATCTGTGTTGGAAGAATTACAAAGGCAAAATGGCCAAGATTTGTGTCTCATACTTCAGATATATTGTCACAATGGACCAGTCCTGGAGAAAGACATCATGCTTGGTAGAGTGGAGGGAAAGAGAAAGCCAGAAAGACCCACAATGAGACGAATAGTGGCAGCAATGATTGACTTGAGCGTAATATCAATTTTGAGTATGGCATACGACTGGGTGGGCAGTGTTTCATTCTGTTGGACTGGGTCACTATGAGTTGGAACTAACTCAATGGCAGTGAAGAAAAACAACAGTTATTTTTTGTCCCTTAAGTCTATTTTGCTTTTAAGTTATTAATCACTGTTCTAATGCCCATTACAACAATTCAAAAAGCCTTAGCAAAGCCTCATAAGAATCAATTTCATTAATTTCTCTTATATAGATTAATGTGACCAAATGAATTTAATTTAGTGAGACTTGATGTAGTAAAAAAAAAATTGAAGTTTATAAGTGCTTTTTGCTTTGTTTTGTTTTATGAACTTAAGGGTGATCTAACTTGGGTCGATTAAAAAAAATTACAGTTAAGCTCGGGGGAGAAAAGCACACAGAACCTGCATTTGCTGATGGGCAACA